>NC_058134.1:38000000-38018237 GCF_016433145.1 Gracilinanus agilis
AGAGGAGAGGAGAGGAGAGGAGAGGAGAGGAGAGGAGAGGAGAGGAGAGGAGAGGAGAGGAGAGGAGAGGAGAGGAGAGGAGAGGAGAGGAGAGAAATGAAAACCCATTTTTGCAGTTCTAGACTTTAAAGCCAGTGTTGTGCTTTGCCTCATTTTTTTTTGAGGGGGTGAAGGATCCAGACCTGAATGGAGTCCATTGGTGTGGGGAACTACCAAAAGCAGCTCAGCAACTCAGTCTTAACTAAAAAGAAATTTTATTTTATCAATTACATGTAATAACAGTTTTCCACATAAGTTTTCTAAACTGCTATGATCCAAATTGTCTCCCTCCCTCCCTTCCCTCTCCCCTCCTGGAACTGGAAAGCAATTTGATCTGAGTTATACATGTATTATGATGCAAAATATATTTCCATATTGATCATTTCTGTAAAGGAATAATCATATAAAACCAAAACCCCAAAATAAAAACCCAAATAAATGAGTGTGAAAAATGGCATGCTTTGATCTGCATTTCTATTCCAAAAGTTCTTTTTCTGGAGAGGGTTAGCATTCTTTGTCATTAGTCCCTCAGAATTCTCCTGGATCATTGTACTGCTGAGAGTAACTAAGTCTTCCACAGTTGATCATCCCACAATATTGCTGTTACTGTGTACAAAGTTCTCCTGGTTCTGCTTATTTCACTCTGCATCAGTTCACATAGATCTTTCCAGCTCTTTCTGAAATTATTCAGTTCATCATTCCTTATAGCATAATAGTATTCCAAAACCATCATTTACCAAAATCTGTTCAGCCACTCCCCAGTTGATGGATATCCCTTTAATTTCCAATTCTTTACCCCCACAAAAAGAGCAACTATAAATATTTTTGTATAAGTAGGTCCTTTCCTTCTTCTTTTTTTTTTAATCTATTTGGGATATAGACCCAGTAGTAGTATTGCTGGATCAAAAGGTATGCATTGTTTTATATTCCTTTGGGCATAGTTCCAAATTGCCCTCCAGAATGGTTAGATCAGTTCACAACTCCACCAGCAGTGCATTAATGTCCCAATTTTGCCACATCCCCTCCAACATTTATCACTTTCCTTTATTGGCATATTGGCCAATCTGATAGGTATGAAGTGGTTCCTCAGAGTTGTTTTAATTTGCATTTTTCTAATCCAGAGAGACTTAGAACTTTTATGATTATGGATAGCTTTGATTGCTTCATCTAAAAAATGCTTATTCATATCCTTTATTTGTCCATTGGGGAATGACTTGTATTCTTATAAATTTGACATAATTCTCTATATATTTGAGAAATGAGAACTTTATCAGAGAAATTTGTTATAAAAATTTTCCCAGTTTGTTATTTCCCTTCCAATTTTCATTACATAAGTTTTGTTTGTACAAAACCTTCTTGACTTAATATGGTCAAAAGTATTCATCTTACATCTTGTAATGTTCTCTGTCTCTTATTTGGTCATAAATTCTTCCCTTCTCCATAGATCTGACAGATAAACTATCCTGTATTACTGATTTATTTAGAGTATCACCTTTTATGTCTAAATCATATACCCATTTTAACCTTTTTTTGGCATAGGGTGTGAGCTATTGGTCTATACCTAATTTTTGCAATACCGTTTTCCAGTTTTCCCAGCAGTTTTTGTCAAATAGTGAGTTCTTGTCCCTAAAATTGGAATCTTTGGATTTATTAAACACTAGATTGATAATGTCATTTACCCCTAAACTATACCATTGATTTGCCATTTCTTTAGCTAGTATCAGATTTTTTTCATGATTACTGCTTTATAGTACAGTTTAAGATCTGTTACTGCTAGGCCACCCTCCTTCACATTTTTTTCATTAATTCCCTTGATATTTTTTATCTTTTGTTCTTGCAGATGAATTTTGTTATTATTTTTTCTAGTTCTATAAAATAGTATTTTGGTGGTTTGATATATCACTGAGTCAATAAATTAATTTAGGAAGAATTGTCATTTTTATCATATTAGCTCTGCCTACCCATGAGCAATCAATGTTTCTCTAATTGTTTAGATCTGACTTTATTTGTGTGAAAAGTTTTTTGTAATCATGTTCATATAATTCCTGTGTTTGTCTCTGCAAATAGATTCCCAGGTATTTAAATTGCCTAAAATTATTAAATGGAATTTCTCTTTCTAATTACTACTGTTGGAAATTCATAGAAATGTTTATGATTTATGGGGGGGGTTTTTTTGTACAACTCGGTCTTTAAAAGTTGTCAGGGGCAATAAGAGATTGGATGATAGGCACAATCAAAAAGCCAGTCTGGGTCATAAGTAAGACTTGAGACTAGGTCTTGATCTGAAGGCCATCTCTTTTCCTCCTTTGCTACTGTCAATCTCAGTCTTTTAACTAAATTCAGGTATCAGAAGATTAGAAAAGATAAAGTCTGAAGGGAGGAGTTCAAAGTCTTTCTAGCTTGGTAAGATCTGATGGAGTTTGATCTGTCTTGGCATAGTACTTCAAGAACTCAGTGTCACCTCCACTCCACAGAAAGACCTTGGAGTTGACCATAGGTGGAAGGTTCCATTCTCAGTTTTCTACACCTTACATCTAGTTAACAGGGGTCCTTAATATGGAGTCTGTGATAATTGTATTTCAATATTTATTTCCTTTGGAATTCTATGTATTTTATTTTGTGGATTTAAAAACATTATCCTGATAAGCTATTGAAAGTATTTTTGTACATATGGGTCCTTTTCCTCTTTAAAAAATATTTCAGGAGTATAGGTTAGTAGTGGTATTGATGGAAGATATATACACAGTTTAGTCAATTTGGAGCATAGTTCCAAAATGCTTTCCAGAATGACTGAACAAATTTGTAGCTCCAGCAACATTGCTTTAGTGTGTCTATTTTCCTCTTGCTCTTCAGTAAGTCATTTTCCATTTTTTTGCCAAATGCATTTTATTTTGTTTTTTAATTCAAAAATATTTCATTTTCCCAATTACATCTAATAACAATTTTCAACTTATGTGTTACAAAATTATTAGATTCTTCTTCCCTTCCTCCCCTCCTCTGGCTTGGAGATGGAAAGCAATTTGATCTGGACCATGCTTGTATTATCATATAAAACACACTTTCATATAGGTCATTGTTGTAAGAGCATACTCATACACAACCAAAAACCCAAAATTAAAACTTAAATAAACTGATGTGAAAGATGGTATGTTTTTTATCTACGTCTGACTCCAACAGTTCTTTCTCTGGAGGTAGATAGTATTCCCCCTCCCAAATCCTTCAGAATTGTCCCAGATCATTGCATTGCTGAGAGTAGACAAGTCTTTCACAATTGATCATCATACAATATTGCTATTACTGTGTACAATGTTCTCCCAATTCTGCTTATTTCACTTTGTATCAGTTCATATAGATCTTTCCAACTTTTTCTGAAATCATCCTGCTTATCATTTCTTATAGTATAATAGTATTCTATCACCAACATATACCACAATTTGTTCAGCCATTCCCCAATTGATAGACATTCCCATAATTTCCAATTCTTTGCCTCCACAAAAAACCTGTTATAAATATTTTTATACAAGTAGATCCTTTCCTATTTTTTATCCTTTCTTTGGTATATAGACCCAATAGTGGTATTGTATGCTCAATTTTATGGCCCTTTGGGCGTAGTTCCAAATTGCCCTCCAGAATTGTACTTTCTTTTTTTAGATTGTCAAAGTTGTTTTTAATAAACATTTCTCTAATGAAATTAATAATTTGGAACATTTTTCACATAGTTGATGATAGCATGGATTTATTCTGTTGAGAACAGCCTGCTCATATCATTTATCAAATGGTAAATAGCTTTTATTTTTATAAATTTGCATTAATTCCTTATATATCTTTTCCTTATATACTTCTCTAATTATTAGTAATTTGAAGCATTTTTCATATGGTTGTTGATAATTTAGATTTCTTTCTTTAAAAACAAATTGTTTATATCCTTTAAACCTTTATTTATTAGAGAACAAAAGAGCTTACATTCTAATAACAGAATAGAATTCAGAAAGAGGAGCAGTAGCCCAGGAGGAGCATTTTGGTCTGGGTAGTCACAGGGATAATGGGGGGAACTGTGAGTATGTTGACTAACATAATTTCCAGGTATAGTGTTAACTTGATTACTGTTCTCAAAGGTAGAGGTGGAAAGAAGAGCAGCAGGAGGGAGATTCTGGCATGAAGGTAGCCTGAGATCCAAAGTGTAGTGGTTGTTTGGGATAATTATGGAAAAATCTGACCTACTGGAATATAGGGTCTCGGATCAGGAACTGAAGAGTCAAGTTGGAGAAAGAAAGAAAGATGGCAGCTGGACAGATCAGCCTAGAAGGTCTGGTTTGGCCAATTATGTAAAACTTTCACCAATCAGAGAACAAGTACCATCAACCCGGATGGAATTTCCCTCAAGGCTATTTTATGCTCTATAGTCTGATTCTTAAGATCCCAGAATTTAGAGCCAGAAGGGACTTTATAGAGATCCCCTTTATGAGGAAATGAAGAAGCTAAAACCCAGAGACTAGTAAGCAATTCAATTACTAATTTTGTTTCCAAGGTGCCTTACTATCAGAAAAGGTCCCTAAAAATATATTCTGTATTGTAAGTGAAAAAAGTTAGCTTTCTGACACAAATTCATCTCATTTACATTTGGATTTTTTAGTTGTCTCAGGGTCTCAAAAGTCCAGGGTGACATTTCAGCTTCTAAACCTGCTGAGCTAATATTCTAGGTCTTTACCTGTGAAAATCTACCCAAGGGAGATCACCCTTCAAGATCCAACTTGGAATATCCAGTATGCCCAAGCCATTATCCTTATATATTTTAGACCGATGTTTAGAAAGCAGAATTGATGAAGACCCAAAGAAGCTCTTTTGCTGGAGATAAAATATTGAGCAATCAAGTCCAGATGAAAATGTGAATTACAGGGGAGGCATTTGAGGACGTGATGGTCCTTGAATCATATAAAGTACAAAGTATGGAAGGCTGAAGAAGGAATCGTATGGAGTGAGGAGCTTTCATCTCTGATATGGGGCCTAGGAGCTGGCATTCTTTCTGTATGGCTGCCTGTCTATCTATCTGTCTGGGATAGTCTCACACTGAGTACCAACCACAAAAAAATTAATTTCCTTTATTTATATTTTTAAACCTTACTTCCATCTGTTATAGGTGAATTTGGGAAAGGTGTTATGTTAAAGGGGATTTGGAAGAGATATTGTCAGGGATTTGCTAGGTAGGTAATATGGGTTGCAGGTAATAGTGAGATGCAGGATATAATATGAGGCTGAAGTCAGGGAGTATAACACTGAGGTAACAAAAATTTCCAGGGAGAGGATGAATTAAACTAAACAGGCAGAGAGCAGCAGGGCTTACAGACTAGGACTTAGACTAAAGACAAACTGAAGGGAAATAGACTGATTGAAATTAACTACAGGCTTTAGTTAATTTCACAGGAAGGGACTTGTTTTGCAGTTTCACCTTCCTTCAAGATGGATACCGGCTTCCCTTCAAGCCCAGAGTATGTTGGTTCTATTCCTCTTCTTCCCTTTTCTTACTAATTAACTAACAAAGTAACTAAAAGGTCTGTTTTAAACACAAAAGGGGTTTATTGTCTTCTCAGGTTAAATTGTCAGGTAAAAGGAATTAAAGGAAGCCCTAGCAGTTGCTTAAAGAAACCTCAGGTGGGAGAAGGGAAGCAGGATTGGAGTTTGAGCAAAGGTCCTGCCTTAACTCAACTCTCAAGGTGATCTTGAAATCAAAAGGGATTATGATGACGGCTACCAAACCTCTCTAGATAAAGTACTGCAAGAGTATAGCTGAACTCTCGCAGATTTGAAACTACTCTCTAATTTCAATCTCCTTATTCACTCCTATCAGACATTTAGGTAAGGGAAGGGAAGGTAGGGAAATGAGGTAGAGTATGGAGATTCAAAGGGTTTATCTAAATTAACAAATCTCAAAAACACTCCAAAACTAGGCTAAATTTTCAATCTCAAGAAGGAGAAGAAGCAGCTCAGCTGGCCCTGGTCCTCTCCATGAATTCCCAGGTCCAACTGAAACTTTCTTTCAAGATTCTAAACTCCTAACTGACATTAGAACTCAGCCAAAGCCTGCAAAACTGATATGTCCCCCTCTCTCTGTACTACACATCTTAGAATTGTTTCTAAGGCAGAAGAGTAGTAAGGGCTAGGCAATGGGTCACACCAGCTAGGAAGTGTCTGAGGCCAAATTTGAACCCATTGACTTCCTATCTCTGGGCCTGGATCTCAATCCACTGAGCCACCTAGCTGCCCCCAATCAATTTCCTTTTAAATAAAAAATCAACCAAAACATTATGAATGCCAGGTGGATTTTTGAGGACAGCTGGAGTAAGCTGTGCTCTTTGATTCTGTGAATTGACTAAGAGGAAAAAATACCCAGAAGCATCTTCTAAAAATTCCTTTTCTCTCCCTCCTCTCCCTCCTCACCCCCTTCATGGTGACTCCCTGCCATCTTGTGGGGACTGCTCTATTAATTTCCCAGCCTGTTTCTGGCTGCAGGTAATCTGACGATCCACTCGTCATCCATCCATCTGCTTTGGAAAACCTCGGCGACGCTTTTCCTCCTGAGTTGTTTATGCCTTGATAGTTACTTTAGTATGTTTTCAATAAACATTGGACAGAGATGGTGGCAGGGTGTGCTGATTGGCACCCAAAAAGGTAACTCCTTTTGATGATGCTAGGAAAGTTCTGGAGTCTGGGAAGCCGCTGACATATTCCAAATCATGAGCCCAACCCCAGCATCTCTAGAATGATAAATGTTATACCAGGAAGGCATATGGTTTTCAGATGAATCATCAAACAGTATGAGTTTTCTCCCCTACTCTGACATTGTCTCTTTGTCAGATTCAGACAGACTGTCTAGATAATCATTTCCCCTCACTGGGTTCTTGGAATAGTATTAGCATTTATCCAGTAGAGTTGACCTTCTAGTTGAGCTCAAGAAACTGCTGAAGATTGCTTTCATTTATCTTCAGATCTTCTGGAGCCTAGGGAATGGAGAGAGGAAACAAGGGTGCTGAATTTGGAATCAACAAGACCTAGATTCCAAACTTGGCTCTGTGTAACACTGGGTGAGTAATTTTACCTGTGTGGACCTCAGGTTCTTCCTTTGTAAATTCAGGGAGTTTGGCCTCCAAGGTCCCTTCCAGTCCTTAATCAAGATTTCATTGACATGATCAAGCTCTAGGACTACTTCCCCAAATCTCTCTGCTACTGACCAGAGCTACAGTGTATGTAACATTAGTGAAAAGACCACTAGAAAGGACAACTTAGGTGGTTCAATGGATTGAGAGTCAGTCCTAGAAAATAAGAGATCCTGGGTTCAAAAATGGCCTTAGACACTTCTTAGCTGTGTGATCATTGGCAAACCATTTAGCTCCCATTGCCTAGCCCTTATGGTTCTTCTGCCTTGGAACAAATGCACAGTATTAATTCTAAAACGGAAAGTAAAAGTTTAAGAAAGAAAAAGAAAAGACCACTTGTTCAGAGATCAGGAGATTGGGTTCCTGTCCCTTGTCAGTCATGTATATGACCCTGAGAAGGTCATGTAATCTTTCTCAGATTCATTTTCTTCATCTATAAAATGAGAAGGTTGTAAAGAAATTTAGAAAACCCCTAAGGTCACCTCTAGCTAAAAATTACATGATCCTAAGTTTCAACTCTCGTGAACTCAACCTTCCAAAGTCCCAGACAAATCATTTGAGACACTATTCCTCGACCCAAGCATCAAATACTTAATTGACATGATCAAGCTCTAGGACTACTTCCCCAAGCTCTAGAACAAGAGAAAGGAATAAGATCTCAAATGTGCCAAATCAGCTATCATACCAAGAGGAAAAACTTCCAGAGATTGTGTATTTCACAGAATCTTTTTTGTAGACTTTTTGAACTGCAGTTTTGGGTAGAAGGATCCAGGTTAATGTCTGAAATAAAGATTTTGTGTGTCTGCCTGGCTAATCGGCAAGTTAGCCACTGCAGAGAATGAGTAGTCAGTGTCTATTTCAGGTTGAACTTTAGGTTTAGAAGAGGAAAGAGGAAGAGAAAGAACAGAAGAAAATAGAGGAGAAGAAAGAAGATGAGGATAAGGATAAGGAAAAAGATGAAGAGAGGAAGAGGAGAAGGATGAAAAGAACAATGTGTTAATGGACTTCATGACATCCATTATTAAATATTCAGTTCTGAGTATTCATGATCTCCAAATTATAGGGAATGAAAAACTTTCAAAATGTAGAGTCTTATGTAATACTACATAAACTATTTGGGAAAAGAGAAGAAAAAGGCATTCTTCTAGATTCCTTTTATTGACAGAAATATGATATTGTTACCTAAATCAGGAAGAGCTAAAACAGAGAAAGAAAATTGTAGAACAAAATCTCTAATGAATAATGATGCACAATTTTAAAATAAAATACTAGCAAGGCAATTATAACATTATATCACAAGGGTCACACATGACCAGGTAGGTTTTATAGGAATGCAGGGATAATCAATATAATTGACTTTATCAATAATAAAACCAACAAGAACCACATGAATGTTTTAATAGATGCAGAGAATTTAAAAATATGACTTCCATTCCTTATAAAAATATTAGAAAACATTGGAATAAAAAGAGATTTCCTTAAAGTGATAAAGAGTATCTGTTTAAAACCACCAGTAAGCATTATCTGTAATGGGTATAAACTAGAATCCTTTCCAATAAGATCAGGGGTGAATCAAGGATGTCCATTATCACCACTACTATTTAATATTATACTAGAAATGCCAGCTATAGCAATAAAAGCAGAAAAAGAAATCGAAGGAATTAAAATAGGCAATGAGGAAACAAAACTATCATTCTTTGCAGATGATATGATAGCATACGTAAAAAATCTCAGAGAATAGACCAAAAATAGAATAATAACAAATAATGTTTAATATTTTTATTATTTAACATATAAATAATAATAATAATAGAATAATTAACAACTCTAGCAAAGTTGAAAAAGCCAGTCTTAGCAGAAGAAATTAAATCAATGTAGGTTGAAGTACCTGTCATTTCTGTCTGCTCCTGAAGCTGTCTCAAAGATGCTTCAGTGAATCTACAGATGCTGAGCTGACATCCCAATTACTCTTATTTAATTACCCCCCAAAAAAAGTCATTTCATCCATCCAGACATCAAATATATAAGAATCAATCAACAAATATTTATTAGGTACCTGGCATGTTCCAGGCCCTGTGCTAAGTGCTAAAGCTAACAAATACAATGAATGCAATGCTCCTTACTTACAAAGAGTTTACTTTCTAACTGGAGAGACAAGTGCAAATATAAGTATTTATAGAATAAGTATGAAAAAAATAATCCCAAATGAATGCAAAGCCATTTTTCAAAAGGTAGTTTTAGAGAGAGGTCACTAGATTTGGGGGGACATCAAGAAAAGACTTCTTGAGTTGTTAATCTACACATGTGGAAAGGATTCTCCAAACCAGAACACCACAGTGAGACAGTCAACAAGTCCAGACCAACTCTCCCCAAAAGATAGAAGTTTAAGTGTATAGAAGGCCCTCAATCAGTATTGTCTGCTGTTGACTGGCCCAGGGAGTACATGTGTTAGAGGAATTTATTGACTCTAAAGCTGGCCTTGTTTCTACTAGAGTTTATAAGCCCTCATCTCCCCAATATCTACAATATCCAAATACTGATTTAGGATCATAGTCAATCAATAAAAATATATTAAACTCAAGTATTTGCGAGGCACTTCGTGCTGGATTACAATCATAGATCTCAAGCTGAAAGGATTCTCCTCACAATTTATAGATGAGGAAAATGAAGCTCAGAGAAATTAATGGAACTTTTGAGGGCAGCACTGCTAGAAAGTGTCTAAGTCCAAATTTGAACTCGGGTCTTATTTTGACTCTAATCCCATTGATCCATCCTTTACATCATGCCACCTCTTCATGGGGCCCATTGCTCTAAGAGGAGGTAGGAGGGAATGCCGGAGACTCTGCAGTCAGTCTACAAAAGATGAGTAAAGAGGATAGACTCCTGAAAGAGAGAGGAGTCCCGTGAGCACCAAGAAGGATGAGGATCCAGTTTACAGACAAGGAGAGAGGAAAACGCCACCAAACTTCTAAGGCTGGTTGCCCACAGACCCTGGCAAAAGCTTTCTTACATCTCTCTGTCAGGTCCAAGACAGCTGAGGTATATTGGGGGGACGTGTGTTGGAGGACCCCATTTACTGGAGAGTGTGTAGCTGACTTCAGAGCTCCCATTTGTGAGCTGGTTTTCTTTCTTTTGTTTTTCTGGGGAGAGATTAAGATATGACACTGTGCTTGCTGTCTTCATTTTAAATTCTCCTTATGCTTACCAGACACTTCTGGGTCTGCTCATTATCTCCTTCTTATCTCCTCTGGGAGGAGATATTTTTATGTCAGGAAGACTTAATCTGTCCTGGAAACATTCTGGATTTGAAATAGAAGGCCTGTGCCCAGAACATTGGCCTACAGCAGGATTCAAATTTCTCCTAGTTAAGAGATAGGAGAGGAGGATGTTGAAACATACCCAGACACACATGATTGGAGCCACCATGATTATTTCTCTAGCTGGGTATTTCCCCATCTCCTTGTGCCCAACTGTGTCAGGGGCCATGGGATGGGTATAAAGGGTACTCAAGTAAGAGGCAGAAGATGCCCCATTGCTCTTCAGGCCGACCACATAGACCCTTGCAGCCTCAGTTTCTTCAGTGATAAAATAGAAATGATAATTTCTACATATCCCTTTGAGAACTACCAGTGATCTTGTCATTCTTCTGCTTGAAAACCCTACAAGATGTGCCATTGCCTGTAGAGAAGATATAATTAAAGTCACTATAATAACACTCTAAGTCTTGCCAAGAACTTTACCTATGCTATCTCATTAACTCCTCACAACAACCCAATGAAGTAATTACCGTCAGTATCATTTCCCCCAATTTACAGATAAGAACATTGAACCTGAGAGAGGTAAATGGACTGCCGATGGCCACACCACCAGGATGAGTCAGTCAGGGTCCCAACACACATCTCCGGATTCCAGTTCCATTGTGGTTCCTATTATGCTTGCATTTAAGGCCTGCATAATCTTGCTCTTACCTATTTTCCTGCTTGGTTTTTTCCCAAACTCTACAAATTGTACTGTAAGCTTAACTTGACCTGTAGGTTCCCATTGCCATGCATTCCTACAAGCTGTAGCCCATGGCTAGAAGCCCTCCCAGGAGAAGGAGACTGAGGTCAGTGTAAGATGTGGGAAACTAGGGGACCTCTCCCAGGGTGCCCAAAGGGTAGAGAGCATCTCCAGAATTTGTACCCAAAGATAGTTGGCTCTGGTGTCCAGAGACCTCGGAGGGCCCAGATCTTCTGAGATGTATTTATCTGGAAGCTGTGGAAGTCACAGATGTGGGCCTGAAGCCCAGAAGAGAGGTTGAGATGAGACACATTTTGGGAGATATCTGTAGCTATGTGAGTGAATGCAATTCCAGGGTCAGATCCTTGGATCATGGAATGTGAGAGATGGAAGGGGCCTTAGCAGTCACCCTAGTTTGGCCCATGAGGAAAATGTGGTCCGGAAAGATGGAGCCATTTGCCCAAGGCCACACAGCAATTAAATAGCAAAGTTGGGATCAAACCCAGATCTTCCAATCCCAAATCCCTTCTTCTTTCCGTTATGGCAGGTTACTTGGAATAGGGTTGGGGGCATCTCCATTAAGGAGTTGAGACAAGGATAAGGAAGCATTTAAGTGCCCCTCATGGGCCAAGTCTAATGAGAAAGACAACCTATAAACCACTATGTACAAACAATGTGGAGACCAGAGTTAACCAACACAGGAAAGACACCAACATTATTAAGGGGGATCAGGAAAGGCTTCCTATAAAAGGTGGGATTTCAGATGAGACTTGAAGGATACCAGGAGGTTCCAGTGAGGAGGGAGAGAATTCCAGGCATGAGGCACAATAAGTGGAAATGCACAGTGATGAGAAATGGAGTGCCATGTGTAAAGAATGACAAGAAGGCCAATATTGCTGGATTATGGCATATACAGAGGTAAATAAGGTATAAAATACTGGGAAAGTAGGAAGGGCCCAGGTTATAAAGGGCTGTAAAAGCCAAGTAGGAGGTTCTATATTTGATCCCAGAGGTAATAGGGAGCCACTAAAGTTTAGTAAAACTTTTAAGAGAGAGACAGAGAGACAGAGAATGGCGATGAGCCTTATCTCACAAAACAGTACTCCATGACTTCTATTCTTTGACCAAACTGGTCTGTTTATGTGTTATCACCCCTACCTCCAGACAAGCCTTTGCTCAAGCCATAGCTTATGCCTATAATAACCTCCCTCTCTCTATTCACTTACTGAATTGCTGCTCATTAATTAAAGCCCTGTTCAAACACAAAAGGCCTCCCTGATAACCCTCAATCTACATGGAGCAGTAAGTGACTATCTATTGGGTTCCTTTTTGGAATTATCCCCTTTTATTATGAACTCTGAACTTTATGAGGGCAGGAATAATGCCTTAACTAACCTCTCCTTCCCCCAGTGCTATAGATACAGAAGATACTTAATAAGTATATGTCAAATTAAATGGAATTGAATGAGATCACATTTATCATTGCATTAATTAACTTTGCTTTCTTCATTCCATCTTTAGACTATGGCTTCCACAGAGGCCTTAACTCTCAGGCTCGCTTTGAACCTAGATTAATTTTGGACTAATTTTAGGACTTATGGGAGTGTCCCCGTACGTGGAAACACTTAATCAGTATTAATTAGTGACAAATGTTTGTTCCAAGGCTTTCCTTTTTCCTGTTTCCCGGTTTCCCAACTCGCTTTCCGGTTTTAGATTAGGTGCAAGGCCATCGCTGCTGGAAGACCCGAGATCCAATCTCAGCTCTGGTGCTTCCTACCTGAGTGAATTATTTGCCCTTTGGGGGCCTCAGTTTCCTTATCTGTAAAATCCAAGAGCCAGACTAGAGTGCCTTTGAGGCTCCTTCTAGCTCTAACTCTGTGAGTCTGCCAAAATCTTTCATGTCTTGCATCCCATGAATATACACAGTCCCATGTAAATAAACATTAACTGTGATTCTCATTCCATTTCTGTGTGCATCCCTCTTGGTACGAGGCTATAAAACTCCATTTGCAACCCTTCCTAATCTCACTCTCCTGGTCTTTCCCCATGATTACTTGTCTTAATGCAGAGATTTCCCTTTCTAACAACTTCCTCTCCCATTGGGAAAAAGTGAATGCATCATTTTAGACTTTCAAGCTGGGGATTCTGCCATGTACAGGTTCCGCTTATCATCTGCATAACCTTGAGCAGTGACATTGGTCCTCATGGGCAAGACGAAGGGGTTGGATGAGGTGATCTCTAAGAATCTTCTGGCTTTAATATTCTGTGCTTCTGTGACACGTGCCAGGCGGTCTCCTTCTTGTCCTTCAGAGAATTCCTAAATACCCACCTGGACAGCCAAACATTCCCTTTAAAAGAATTCCCAGCCTTCTTTGGTGCCTCTGGATCTCAGGGGTGTCCTTTGCCAGGCGTATACATTGTTTGTCCTTTGTTTACAAAGAGGACCAATGAATCATGGGGTGATGACTTGACTTACCTGTGAGTTGGAATTAAGTGAGGCAATGCTGCTCAAAGTCCTCAGTCTTGATCTCTCTTCCAGAGTCACCGAAGTCTGATGGTGAGACAAGAGTCCAGATGACTGGAGATGTGTTTGTGTCTGGAGCACAATGATCAAGTCTGTGAAGAAGCCAGATCCCATTTTGATGCGTTTCTTTTTTATTTTAAGTTTCTCAGAGAAGCTGATGAAGGTCTCACCTCTGAATGCTGCTTCCAAGCAAAGGCAAAGGATGGAACTCAGACTTTAAGAAGAATTGATTTCTTCATTTTTTTTAACCTGGTCCTACAACTCAATCACTCCTGCTCTCATCAGTCCAAACTAGGGTTCATTCTACTAATTACTGGTTCCATACATGGCTCAGTTAAGATGAGGAGGATGTAGGATCATGGAAGGAACCTGAGAGGTCACCAAATTCTACCTCTTTATTTCACAGGTGAGGAAACTGAGGCCCGGAGAAGGTGAAGAATTTTCCCAAGGTCACTCAGGTTGTAAAAGGCAAAGACAGGATTTAAACCTAAGTCCTCTGTCTCCTCCAAAAAAAAAATATTTTTCCAATATATTGCTTCTGGGTCAGAGTCAGCAGACCTGAATTCAAATCCTGATTCTGACATTTATTACCTATATGACCATAGGAAATTTCCCTGAAATTCAGTTTCCTCATCTGTAAAATGGGGATAATAGTACCTACCTCACAGGGAGATTATAAGGGACAAATGCAGTACTATATATAAAGTGCTGGTTCTTATTAATTTTTAAAACTCTAATGAAATGATGATTATTTGTGCATGTGCAATGCCCATCTGAAATTCCAGTTTCTAAAGGACACTCTGAAGCAACCCAAGAAATGGATCCAATTTCAGACAGACATCCTCCTGCTTAGAGTTGTTCGAGTTAGGAATGACTAAATTACTCTAGAAGACAAATTATTTTGGGAACAGTTTGTCCTGGCTCTGGTTCAAATAAAAGTTTGTCATCTGCATACATTTTCCCTTCATAAACTTCCCTCACCAGATGATTTTTCAATGCCAAGGCCCTGCGAAGGTTGGCAGAGACCAACCCACCAAAGGACAGGAGGGAGAAGGCACACTAGTGACCCTGGAGGAGCCCACACAAGACAAACACACTTTCAGTTCTTAGGAGAGTCAGACCCATTTTTCCCTCACAGTTTGAAAGATCACGCATCCCAGATTCAAGGCGTGCCATGTTATATTAAACTTGGGACCTGTGCCAAGGAAGCCCTGCCAACGAAGGATCCCTGTGACAAATGTAGAGACTCGTATTTCTCAGACCATCAAAGCCACATGTTAGCATTAAACTGGGACTTGCAGCTTTCAAAACACACAGTATTCATCCCAGAGAGAAGATGCCGGGACTTGGCTGGCTTGAATGACGTTGCTCTGATGACCATCGCATTTCCTCTTGACCTGCTCTCCGTGTGGATTCCGTGTCGACTTTAGGCACCGAGGTTAAAAGCTTCAAGTCCAGCCAGTCCCAATGGGGCCCCCATTTGTAGGAGCAGAAACTGAACAGTTAGTCTAGGAGGCTAAACTACCTTCTCCCTCCAAGGTAGTGGCCATGGCTTGGGCAAAGACAATGAACAAAGCTCATTCTTTCCCTGTCAACAGCACTGAGTGATGGACCCAACTCTAGGTAATGAATTAGCCTTTCTCGTGGTTCTCATTAAGGAGTGGGTCTAAAATCCTACGTGTTCCAAGCCCAAGAGGCTCCGTTAAGCATTAACTCTGCAGAAGGACAAGGGCAGTAACCTGTGGCTATTTTGAGATGTGTGACTGAAGGGCCCAGAGCTTTAGCAGCTGACCTCTGAGGACTATTTATAAGCTGACCCCATCGTAGTGGTGACAGCACCACACTGAGGGTCAAGGGGCTCCTGACCCGCTTCGGAGGGCCACTCTGCTCAGTCTCCATTCTCTCCATTCCCTTGGACACAAGAACATCCATTAAGGGCTAGAAGAGACCTTTCGAGGTCTCAGAGGTGGTGAAATCCTTCAGCAGGATAATGTAATCGTTCACCTAGAGTAGGAAAGGACTTTAGAGACCAGTGAGCCCAACCTCCTTTTCTTACAAATCAGGAAACTGAGGACCAGAAAAGCTCAATTAAATGGCAGAGCTGGGAACCAAACCCAGATCTCTTGACCCCAAATCCAGTTCTTCTTCCATGGCCAAAGTCCCTTCCAGCTCTATGATTTTTCTATTTCTCTACCAAGCAGTCAGGCATGTTCTAGATTTGGCATTCTTAGAATATCTTTCCCAATAGATTTGAGTGTTCTTCCTTTACCAAATCGTGAGGCCACTCAAAAATGTGTACAAAAGGGAGAAAGGCACGTCCATGCTGTTATCCTGTATTCTGCCAGTGGTGACCACATCAGATAAGACAGCCCTTTACAGTTCACAAGGCATGCTGCTCCAGATCTGTAGAAAAAAGAGACACAAATATTCCTGGATTGTCCCCATTTTACACATGAGGAAACTGAGGCTGGGTGACCTGCCTGGGTCAGAATCATAAAATGTGTGAGCTAGATCCACCTCTGGTGAAAGAACTATGGGAGTAGAAAAGCAGAAGAAAACATGATTTATCATTTGCTGATTTGGGTATATGACTTGGGTTTGGGGTTTAAAAGATGAATAAAATGGAAATAGATGTTGCCTGCTAATACCTGTGGAATTGCTTGTCAACTCTGGGAGGGGGGGAGGGAAGAGGGGAGGGAGACAACATGGATCATACAACTTTGGGGAAAAAATGTGTTGCGCTAGGGGGCAGCTGGGTAGCTCAGTGAATAGAGAGCCAGGCCTGGAGGCAGGAGTGTAATAATTAGTTTTGATTCTAAGATGGGAGGGAAGGTGTTTTTTTTTTAATAAAAATAAAATGTGTGAGCCAAAGGTACGATGGAAATCATCTAATCGAATCCCTTCCTTTCATAGATAAAGAGCACAGAGACTAAGGAGATGAAATGATTTGTCCAGGGCCACCAAGTAACAAAGCCCACCAGGACTGGAACCCAAGGCTTCTGCCTCCTAGACCATGCTTTCCTAAGCACAAGAAGACACAGGTGAAGAAGGCAAAATATATAATTCATCCAAAGAATAGTCCCCACTAAACGACACGAAATGGAGGCGTTTTACCTGCTGGGACTTTTCTCCTTTTCACTCTGGGGATCTCTAAGATGCTAAAAAGGGAAATGCCCGCTTAAAGCTTGGAGGAGGAGGAGGTATGTCACCCAGCCCACTCAGCTCCCCAAATTCTCCATCAATTAAGCCTCCCCCCCCAATCCTGACTCAGGCTCTAGTCCTCCAAGTGAGGACATTTCTCCCACCCACCCCATGTAAATAGAATTCATCCTCACAGCATCACAAGCTGGCTTTTCAGAGGGAAAATAGGAAAGTCATCAAACCACACATTCTCTCTGAACAGAAGTTCATAATGCAAATGTAATTCCAAATAGAGTAGAAGTCAAGGGGCTCCGGTCTAGGCTCGTCCTCTCTTTCCCTCCCACTCAGCTGTGCCAGCTAGAGCTTTCTGTCATTCTCATATCAGAAAGCCCAGTACAGCAGGCAAGCTAGAAGCTAATATTGATAGATGGATCAGCCCTAATTAAACAAGAATTCCGTTAAGAGCTGCTTTGCACGCTCTGCTTCCCTCATTTCCTAAGCGCTGGGCTTGGGCTGTGGACACATGCCAGGTTAAAGAGCCAAAAGAGTGAGGACACCCTTGCTTCCACAATCAATAGGCATTTAATATTGCTTATTGACTGACTGACGTCTGCAGGAGACAAGGCTACCTGGTGCAGAGAGGGAGACCAACAAAGGAGTCCATCCGGATTCCATTTCAGGAACTATTCAACCTTGAGAATGATCCCAGCTGGGGCAGCTAGGTGGCACAGTGGATAGAGTGCTACGACTGGAGTCCAGAAGACCTGAGTTCAAATCTGGCCTCTGACACCCTGTTTGCCTCAATTTTCTCTTCTATTAAATGAACTGGAGAAAGAAATGGCAAACAACTCTAGTATTATTGCCAAGAAAACCCTATAAGAGTTATGAAGAATGGGACACAACTGAAAAATGACTAAACAACCAAAAAAATGGTCCTAGCAACTGTCATCTGCTTTCTCTAGACCAACTTCAATAAAAAAAGACAGAAAGAATAATTACCAATAGGCTAAGCCATTTGGTGATGAATTGTTTGGGCATCTTCTCTCAGCAGCTTCTCCAAAGCCCAGTTCTGACCATATCACCTCCTCCTACTCTATAAACTCCAATGGCTCTCTATAGTTTCCAGAACGAAATATAAAATTAACAGTTCAGCTTTCAAAACTCTTCAAGGCGTGTCCTCCTTCCTGTCTTCCCAGTCTTTTTACACTTAATTCCCCTAAACTTAACTCCATGATCCAATACCTCATTGATCTTTCTAACACCCAAAACTTCATCTGTTGACTCCTTTCCCACTGGCTGTCCCCCTTGCTGGATGCGCTCTCTCTCTCTCTCTCTCTCTCTCTCTCTCTCTCTCTCTCTCTCTCTCTCTCTCTCTCTCTCTCT
>NC_058134.1:38053129-38141701 GCF_016433145.1 Gracilinanus agilis
TATATGCTGGTGATGGAATACTATTGTGCTCAAAGGAATAATAAACTGGAGGAATTCCATGTGAACTGGAATGACCTCCAGGAACTGATGCAGAGTGAAAGGAGCAGAGCCAGAAGAACATTGTACTCAGAATCTGATACACTGTGGTAAAATCGAATGTAATGGACTTCTGTACTAGCAGCAATACAATGACCCAGGACAACTCAGAGGGACTTATGGAAAAGATGCTACCCACATGCAGAGGAAGAACTACAGGAATGGAAACACAAAAGGAAAACAGATGGTTTAATGCGGACATTATATGGGAAGTAAACTCTAAAGGACCACACCAATGCAACTATCAATAATATGGAAATAGGTCTTGATTGATGACACATGAAGAAACCAGTGGAAATGCATGTTGGCTGTGGGAGAGGGCGGTGGGGGTGGAGGATAGAGTAAGAACATGAATCATGTAACCATGGAAAATTTTTCTAAAAAATAAAAATTCAAAGTCGTAAAAAAAAAAATGTTCGTTTCTGCTCACTATACAAATGTGAGGTGTTACTAAGCCAAGCAAGTCCAGACCTTTCCTGTAAATGTGGGGAATACATTATCCCTGATAAGGAAAAAAACTTAGCCTGCTCAAAGGTATGCCAATGATTAACTTGTAAGTAAATGAGCTTTTCAGTCCAATCTCTCTTATTTCTTTCAGTAAACATTCAGCCCAGCAGCTCTGTCTCCTGGCATCCACCCGTAATCAATAGATGTCTTTGTCCCTGAGGGTGCCTGGGTGAGTTCTCTGAACTTAGGTGAAGCGATTAGACTGGGGTTCGAGTTAAATCTTGAGGTGAGGAGGTTCTGGAGGGGCAAAGAGCCCCTGGAGTGATTACTGGAGCTGCAGCCTGCTAATGAGGTTAAAAGATTATTTCCTACTTCCTAGACTGATTAAGAAGTACTTCTTTTCATAATACTGGGAGTAAAATCATAGATATTTAGCTAGAAGTGACCTGAAGAATTCCTTTAGTCAGCCTCCCATTTTCAGGGATGAGAAAATTGGGCAAAGTTATGATTCACCCAAGGTCACACGAGTGATGGCAGACCCAGGATTTTAACTAGGTTTCTCTAACTCAGAACACAATATAGTATATAAATAGAGTCCACTTGGGGTCATGGATGGAGATAAAAACCTGGAGTCAGGAAGACCTGGGCTAGAAGCCTAATTCAGATACTTACTGGTGTGAAAATGAATTGAGTCAAAGGAGCTGACTCACTTGCCATGAAACTCTCGGTGAGATACTCAATCTCTCTCCATGAAGTCCCAGTGAGGGGGCTGCACTCTACTACCTCTAAGGTCCTGCTGGTTCAAAATCTGCAAGTCCATGACTCAAAGAGGGAGGGTGGGAAGGAGAGAGAAAGCTAGAGGCAAGAAGGAGGAGAGGGGGGAAGGAGGGAAGGAAGGAAGGAGGGGGAAGAGAGACAGAGACAGAGAGACAGAGACCAAGAAGTGGGGGTGGGCAGGGAACGAAGGAAGGAGAGAGAGACAGGAGACAGAGATAGAGACAGACAGATAGGCAGATAGACAGAGAGTCAGAGATGGAGACAGACAGAGAGAGAGGGAAGGGGAAGGAAGAGGGGGAGAGAGACAGACAGAGAGGAAGGGAGGGAGAAAGACAGACAGAGACAGACAGACAGAGACAGAGAGAGACAGAGAGTGATACCTGTTAGCTGACCTGAGAGGGGTAACTAACCAAAGGTAACCTGGATTGTGACCAAAAAGAGTGTCTATCAAATTATTTTAACATCTTTAGTGAGCTGTATTCTTCCCCCTTTGTCTCTGTGAGGTAGCTAGTTATCCCAGAGATGCAGTCCCATCCCCAAACAATCCAATTTTCACATCTATTCCCTACCCCCCCCCCCCAAGTAAGGGAAGTGCAGTGTCAAACTGGGCAGGAAAACTTTCTTCCTTGAAATCTTGGCCATACCTGACTCAGCCTCATTGGCGAGCACAGATTACAAAGCACAGATCCTTTCCATTTGATTTCCAGCAGCCCCAGCTTGGGTCCTAGGAAGGAGCTCAAAGCCCATTCTATCTGAGTTTACAGTTGTTCTATAAAAGGAAAACTGTAACTCACAGATTTTTAACTCATGATTCAGCAAGAGAATTATCCCAAAACTTGAGTACAATCACAGACCAAGAGCCAAGAGAAACCTCAGAAGTTATCTTGTCTGACTCCAACACTGTGCAGATGGGGAAACTGAGGCCCAGCCTTGGCCAAGGTCACCCATGGAGTAAGTGGCAAAGCTAAGCCTTGAATTGAAGTCCTCAGACTCCAACTCAATATATTTTCTACTACAACCACTCTTAGGGGAAACTATTCCCTCCCTGATTTAACATTCCTCTCATATTCTTGGGTGATGAGAGCCCAGAGAAGACCTCACTATTAACAGGTCTGCAAGACTAAAAGGAAAATAAATTTTGTTGGGGTGAAAAGGAAGACTGAATAAAGGGTGAGAATTAACTTCGATCTTTTAGGGTACAGACTGTGTTTTTATAGAGTTTCAGGTTCTCCGAGGTTAGGACCCATCAATGACATTTAGTGGCAGGAAAGAATCTGAGGGAACTGTGTGAGCCTGGAGATCACAGAGCTGCTAAAGGCCTGGTTTGTTCTATGAGAAAAGGCTTGTTTCTGGGAAGGTCTTATCAGATTTACAGTGTTGACAGTAAATCTATAAGATACTGGAAGGCCTCCTGAAAGACAGTCTCTATCTTGTTCCTCTAATTGTCCAAGAAGGCAATAAAATACAGTGTCAGGGTCCTTATTTGGCTTTGGAGGTTACTTTTTGGAGGGAAATATTTCCTCAGAATCACAGTATTCACATTCATCCTCTTCTTCCTATATTATTAATCCATCAAATAAGTATTTATCAATGTTCAAGGCCCTGTACTCGGTACTGGGGGTTCAAACATGAACATGAATCCCTCCCCTCACAAAGCTGCCCAATATTCCTTTGCTATAGAGAATAGATACCAAAGGAACATAAGAGAGTTGTGGGAGGTGGTACGAGCAGCCAGGAGCTCAGAGAGAAGAAAAGAAGCATTTATTAAGCACTTACTATGTTAAAGATTTTCTCCCCCTCATTAGAATGTAAGTTCCTTGAGGGCAGAGACTATCTTTCATTTTGCTTGTATGTGTAATTCTCAGTGCTCAGAACAGTGCCTGACACCTAGTAAGTGATTAGTAAATGCCTTATCTAATCTAATCTTATTTTATCTGGTCTGTAAATATAATAATAAATATAATATAAAATGTATATAATCATAAAAATATGGCCTGAAAGAGAAAGTGGTACTCACCAGGAGCCAATATGGGTTCACTAAGAATAAATCAAGCAAGGCTAAATTTGACAGTTACAAGGTGGATAGATTTTAAAAGTACTATAGAGAGTATATATTTGGATTTCAGCAAATTATTTGTCAGTCTCTCTTGGTATTTTTATAAGTAAAATAGAGAATTGTGGTAAAATGTTAGAACTATGAGAAATAGCAATTAGGCAGAGTCATAACTAGTTGAACAACTATATCCAAATAGCTTTGATGAATGGGTCAATGTCAACCTAGAAAAGAGTCTCTAATGGTGTGTTTTGGTTCTTGGTCTTGTTCTGCTCAGCATTTTTACCAATGCCTTGGACAAATGCAGAAATGCCAAGCTTATCCAATTTAGGAGTAAAGCTGGTAAGGGGAGGGAAAGACAGGAAAAATATTTGTTGACTAAATCAAGATTTAAAAACAAAATCTTTCAAGGCTGGAAGAATGGGCCAAATCCAACAAGAGATAATTTGATCTGGATGAATGTCAAGTCCTACACTTGGGTTGGAAAAAAATCAATTGTAGAATTACATGATGGTGGTTTTATAGTAGTTAATATAAAAAAGTCAAGAGTTTGGCTCGGTTGAAAACTGAGTGAGTCAAGATTATGACATGATGTCAAAAACAAAGTTAATACATCATCGGGCTGCATTCATAAAAATATAATCTCCAAATGGAAGGAGAAGAAAGGTAGCCTTCCTCTTCCCTGCCCTAGCCAGATCCTGCATGGGGTGTCACTTTCAGCTCAGAGCACCCCATTTTCAAAGGGACATTGATGAACAGGAGCATGTCCAAAGGAGCATGACTAGGATGGTAAGATGATCTGAAATTCTTTTATAGAAGTGCCTGGGCCTAAGATGAAAATACTTTGAGATGGATGTGAGAGCAAACTGGAAATATTCGAAAGGCTCACAGGTGGATGAAGAATTCAATTTATTCTGCTTAGCTGAGAAGCGAGTGGAAGTTCTCCAGTTATGTTTTGCCTCTGGCTTATGCTGGTTGTGACTCTGCCCAAATCAGTGGCCCCAGACATCTTTGAAATTCTGAATCAAAAATGTTGAGCAAATATGGATAGAGGCAATGTTCCTCACTGGGAATTCCATATACCAATAAAATCACAGGTCTGGTCCCCCAAAATGAAGCAAAAGAAAAATGAAAGACCCCCTGGTGCAGTCTGTAGAGTCCCAGACTAAAAACCAGGGGGACTTGGGGTGCAACCTTAGCTCTGTCACCTACTGTGTGACCTGGAACAAGTCACAATCTCTCTGGGCCTTACCTTCATCTTTAAAATAAAAGAGTTCATCTCCATGATCTCCAAGGGCCCTTCTTGTTGTATAAAGTATATCAATCTCTGAAAGCAGCAAGGCCAAATGAAATGTCGTTTCATAACAAAGGTTGAGAGACAGCCAGTGTTTCCCTGAGTTTCCTATTGTTTAGAATTTAAAGTTTCTCCTTGAGAAGGCCAAGCACAGTGTTTTCTGTCAGGCAGCCAACTAGACTGGAAGAAACTGAAAGGTGATATCTTTTGATTGATGAACCCCTGAATATCTGAACCCTTCAGTTAGGATAAAGACTAACATATTTTATTATGTAAGAAGATTTATAGTTACCTCTCAATTATATACAGTAAAAGGGGACAGGTATGGCAAGAGCAAAGGAATCAATGCTTATAACTTGTTTTCCCAAGAAAATTTCACTCAGAATAGTTAGAATGCAGAGGAAGGCACTGATTTGGTCTCTGACCTCTTTTCTCTTTCCTGGCTCACCACTGATGAATTTGTCAATGCTTATAAACATGGGTCAGAGATCAAGAAAAAGGAATCAATCCATAGTGAAGGGTTCTCTAGAGGGGCTTAATAAAGAGCCATGTCCTTCAGGGATCTGGAATTCTTGGTACTACATTCAGGAAGGAAGGGAGGGAGGGAGGGAGAAAGGAAGGAAGAGAGGAAAGGAGGGGGAAGGAGGGAAAGAAGGGAGGGAGGAAGGAAAGAAGAAAGGAAAGAAGGAGAAGAAACAGCATTTATTAAGTGCCTACTATGTGCTAAGCACTTTACAAATATTATCTCATCAGATCCTCACAACAACACTGGGAGGTGATTCTATTTATCACCCCCATTTTACAGATTAGGAAACTGAGACAGACAGCAGTTAAGTGACTTGCCCTGGATTTGAACCTGACTCCAGGGCCAGGACTCCATCCACTGAACTGCCTCTATTCAGCAAATTTAATTCAACAATAAACATGTACCCAGCAACTATTATATCCCAGATATTAAGCTAGATGCTGACAATATAAAACAAAGCCCAAACCACACCTGCCCTCTGGCAGCTGACCTTTTGAAGGGGAATACAACACATACATCTCTAAGTAAATACAAAATGCATCACAAGTAATACCAGATGACCTCGGATTTATTTTGCATATATTCTGAGCATGTGTAAATAAAAGACTAAAAGTATATAAAATCCTGCCTCTTGCAATAAGCCTTCCTTGGTCCCCTTAAATGCTCCACAAGTCTCCCCAAATTCTTCTGGGTCTATCTGTTTTGAACATGGTTGTTTCCAGGCAGCCCCCCATTAGAGGGTCGGCTCCCTGAGGGCAGGTTCTGTTGTGCCTCTTAGCACATTTCAGGGATGAATAAATGCCTTTTGGTTTGTTGGTTTGACATGTAGTCCACCTCGATGGCACTTAAGCTCCTGAAGGTAGGGGCTGTCTTTGTCTAGTCACCATTTAGTACAGCTCCTAGCATATAGTAGGGTTTAAAGTGGGAGACTCAGGGCATGGATTACCTCTAAAAGGCTGTTCCCACAAATGAGAAGGGAAATGATAAAGCTAAGGACGGTGGTGATAGAAGAAGAAAACAAACTGTAGGATTTACAGGCCACAAGTCTCAGCCAACCAGATGTTTCCAATCATCCTATTCAAAGAGCCCCAGTTCTAGGGATATCCCTCTGAAACAAGATGTGTTCAGGAAGATGCTTTGTCCCTTGGATGGAGACTTGGATAGAGCTGGGGACTCAGCAGTTCTAGGGACCCCTTCTTTCAATGTAGGCTACCCCCCATTTGTGTCTGCTCATCCTGGGAACCTCAGGCATATCTCTGGTTCATGGCAAGGCCCAAAGAATTAATTGTCCAATGGGCATCCTACTGGCACTGAACCACTTGGTATGTAATTAGGCTGGTCCTCAGAAAACAGAGTCCAGGACTCTACTCAAAGCCTTTCCAGGCTTGTAGAGCCTTCTAGACCTTGTGTTGGCAGACAGTAGGTGTGCCTGGCTTGTTCTGGCCTAGCAGGTGAGGCTATTCTTATAAGAAACTCCTATCACTTTGGGGTTTTGTTTTTATTTTTTAAAAACCTTTATCTTCTGTCTTCGAACCAATCCTGTGCTTTGGTTCCAAGGTAGGAGAGCAGTAAGGGCTAGATCATGGGGGTTAAGCTGGCCTAGGATCACCCAGCTAGGAAATATCAAAGCCAGATATGAACCCAGGACTTCTCATCTCCAAGCCTGGCTTTCCATCCACTGAGCAACCTTGTGTTTCCACTCTTGTCACTTTGTAAAAATTATTGAATGCTTACTCAGGGTACCATGAAGCCATTACAGTCAGGGCAGTGGATTCTCCCCAGGACTTCAGGTGAGAAAAGCAGTTCCAAAGGAGGAGATTGATTTGCTCCAGCTGAGATCACGCCATTCCTGCCTCACCATGCCCATTCACCAGGGTCAGTCTTCATGTTTTGATCCTGGATCACGCGGCAGCACCTGCCGATAATTACAGTTTCCATGGTAAAAACACTGAAGGATTTTGACCATAGCAGGGAGCTAAATTGCCGTCAATAAACAGCCGTGTTTTATCCTACTCAATTATCACAATCTTTATTAATAGCCCCTATTCCTTCTCTCTGTACACATGCTAAGCAAACATCTTAAAACTTCAGGAGACCTTTTATGACTAGCCAGTCCATTTTTTGGCCATTGGTCACCTTCTTGATGCATTGGGTGGCTTTCGACAACATTTTGTAAAAGCTTAAAAAGAGATGGATAGATGGGTCCTCCTTTAGACTGAGTTGGGGGGGATGTCCCATAGCTTCCACATCCACATAGCCCTGTTTCCAAAACAGCCCCATCAGAATGTTGAGAAAACATAAACTATAATTATCTACAGGACACCCAGGACAGGTGTGGGAATGATAAAATGTCTAGTACATGTCATTCCATTTTCCATAGGAGTCATGCCTTCCTGATATAAACACTGTCACCTGCCTCGGTCAGAAAGAATAACCTTTGGTAGAAAGAAGGGGAATCAATGATTTAAGCAAGGAAGCTGTTGCTTAATTAAATCCAAAAGATGTGGGATAGTGAGAAAAGGAAGAGAAGGCTAAGGGATGGGGCCTGGAGAGATGTGGTCATCTCATAAGAACCTGTCAGCTTAAGGATAGGGAGTTTGATGACCAATGATAGACACCCCAGCACCCCGCTAGCCTGAAGCCTCCAGAAATAGGTAAATGGCAGGTCCCTTGACTCACTTACCATTGATGACTTCATGATGCTGACCAAAGTGTCATGGTGGAGGGGAATATGGCAGAGGGCAAGTCCCATGGCAAAGGACTTGTTGGGCCAGGAATAAGGAATGTGGAAAAGCTGGAAGCAGGCCCTGAGGCTGGCATATGACTATATATGCACAAACATATTTGATTCTGCTCAATTAGCGAGCACTTACTAAGCACTTACCGTGTGTCAGGCTGACCCAAGGATACAGCAAAAACAATGGAACCATCCAAGATCTCGTTGCCCTGAGAGCAGGAGTTCTTAATATTTGGGGGAGAAGGGGGAGGGTAAGATTCTGTTAGCATGGTGGATCCCTTTTTAGAATGTTTTTTAAATGCAGAAAATAAAATGTACAGGATTCTGAAAGAAAACCGATTATACTGAAATAGAGTTATTGGAATTTTTTTTTTATGTTCATGGCCATGAGGTTCAGAACCCCTGCCTACAGAGAGGCTACAGAATGTATAGTCACTCAGTCACCTATTTATCAAGCACCCACTGTGTGCCTGGCTCTGTGTTTGACCCTGGAGATACAAACCCAAAAGATAAACAGCCCCTGCCCTCAAGAAGCCTCCATTCCACAAGGGAAAGCACAGATAAACATGGAAGAGCCAGGAACAATAGAGAGTAGGGGATTGGGGAGGTGGGAGACAGGGGCATGGAATGAGCTTGGAAATAGGGATAAATGCTTAATGCAGAAGGTGGTCCCCCCAGCCAGGCCTGGAAGGAAACTAGGAATTAGACTGGACCATGGGGAAAAGGGAACACATTTTGGACAGAGGAGGCCCTGGGACCACAGGAGTGTGCCATAGGTATGGGCTGAGATCATTTCCTGTGGACTTTTGGGCCTCGTTTCTATGATGCTGGAAGAGAAGAGGGTTGGGGTCTATGAAGAAAAGTTGACCCCCGTTCCTGCCTTCCTCTGTCGCCACCAAACTTGGCCCTCTATTAGAAGCAGACAGCTTCGGCTCTCCTCCCTCTGTCCCCTGCCCCAGCTCCTTGCTGTCCTTCTGATCGGTGTCCACATTATGACCACCAAGGCCTTCATAGCGCGCCTCTGAGATGTTGCAGGCCCTGAGCAGGATGGTGACAGCCTGTGAGCACTGACCGGGGTCTTAGAGGTCATCTTGTCCGAGACCCTGCCCTCGCCTTCCCTGCGGGCTACAATAAAGGACCAGTGATGGGAAGAACCGTCCCCCACCCAGGCCCCCCACCACAGACACACACCGGACACAGGAAATGGCCCAAACACCCTCAGCTCTCCATCTGTATAACAGAGGAGAGAAATGGGGCACAGAAAAGTCTGAAGAAAAAAACCCACAAAACCCTTACTTTGGTCTTACAATCAATACTAGGCATCAGTTTGAAGGAGGAAGAGTGGTAAAGGCTAGGCAATGGGGGTTAAATGACTTGCCCAGGGTCACACAGTGAGGAAGTATCTGAGATCAGATTTGAACCCAGGACCTCCTGTTTCCAGATTTGGTTTTCTATCCACTGAGCCACCCAGCTGCCTGGAGAAATCATTCTTTTAAATCATCTTTATTTTGCTTTGGGATAAATCACATGGTTTGGCTATTTCCTTCCCATCACATTTACTTTCCTATTCATTTATGCACAAATAATTTTGAGTAATTAGATGACCAGATCATAGTTTGGGTTAGAATGAACCCCCGAGACCCTCGAGTGCAGCCCCTTCATTTTCTAGATGAAAACGATGAGCTGAAGGCGGACTTTATCTCTCTCTCTCTCTCTCTCTCTATCTATCTATCTATCTCTATCTCTGTCTTTGTCTATCTCTCTGTCTCTGTCTATCTCTCTGTCTCTGTCTATCTATCTATCTATCTATCTATCTCTCTACCTCTATCTCTCTATCACTATATCTATACACACATACATATATTTCTAGATACACACATATTATACACATTATATGTATGCATGTATGTAGTATATAATATGCGCATGCATATACTATACACACATATTATATATACATATACACAGGTAGGTTATCTATAAACACACATATTATGTATACATATATTATATACACGTGTAGTTACATACATATATTATTTATATACACATATAAGAGATGTACATTGTATGCACATATATTACATATATATTATATATGCATAATATACACACAACATAGTATGTATACTCATATATAAGCATGTTGTATGCACATATATAACATTTACACATATTACACACACGTTACACATTGTGTACATATAATGTACAATATAATATGTATACGATTACATACATATATTGCATGCATGTATCATACATATACACTAATGTATATTACACACATATATTATATATACTAACATGTGTGCATATTATATACACATGATTATATACACATATATTCACACATGCATATAAATTTCTAGATATATACACACATATATTTTGTCCATACATGCACAGTTGCATTTTATACACACATACATATATATTTACATATAATTTTATATACACAATTTTTATTTCTATGCATGCATTTTTATATTTATGCAATATATTTATTTGCATCCATACAGATCCATATTTATCTATACTACTCACCTATGTTTTTCATCACACATACACATTTATATGTAAACATGCATGTGTGTGTATGCACATGTATGTGCCTATTGTGTGTGTGTCCTCCCAGGACTCACCCGCACCCAGGCAGATGAACACATGAATGTGTTTTTTCCTTTGCCCAGGAGAGAACATTTGCCCCCCTTAGAAGGGGCCCGACGTGGCCTTTGCCTGACCATTTGGAGGTTTTTTTGGATAGGAGCCTCAGGAATTCTAGCCTCTTCCTTGCTTCCTTCCCTTCTTCCTTCTCTTCTTCCTTCCTTCCTTCCTTCTCTCCTTCCATCCCTCCTTCCTTCACTTCTTCCTCCCTTCCTTCCCTCCCTCCTTCCCTTCTTCTTTTCCTTCTTCCTTCCCTCCTTCCTTCCTCCTTTTTTCCCTTCTTCCTTCCCTTCTTCCTCCCTCCCTCTCTTCTCTCCTTCCATCCTTCTTTCCTCCTCCCCACTTTAAAATTGGACTTTTAAACTGTATGCCTGAGCTCTAGGAGCCGTACTGGTGTGCTGTTGTCAGTCTAGATAGAAAAGCCTCCTTCGATGTATTCATTTATATTTCTAGATTACCCAAACAGGTTTGCTACGAAGTGGCTGATCAGAAAGCTTTAAGAAATATTAGCTAAAACTCAACTTCACTCGTCACCAAGTTTGGGAGGGTTTGGGATTTTTTTAAGGGTGAAACAGGAAGAACACCAGGTTCACGTCTGCATCGCTGTCCAAGTTCAGCGAATTGGAGCTCCAGGAGCAGAGGCTGTGACCAGCTCGCTAAAAAGCACTAAATTTTCATTTAACTTCTCGTGTTCCAACTATGGCACACAACGGCCCCGTGCAGAGAACTGGCACTTGGGTTTTTAGGGGATTTGGTCACTCCTCTGGGACCATCCCTCTGAATCCAGTGATTGCTTATGAACTTCAATTTTAAGAGAAATAACATCGTCCAAGTCTAATCTCCTACAGACATTTTACTTTCAGAGACTGGAGGGTCGTGCCCCACACAATGCCAAACATGATAAAAAGCTGCGGAGTTTAGGTCTTGTCAGCCTTTCACGTTTTCTTCACAATGACAAAACACCATAAAACTGCATTTAGGTCTACACAGAAGATTATAATTCTTTGCCTCCTCTTTAACGTGAACTTGTAAGCAACTAATTCTATCTGGAATAAAAATCAAGAGACTGTCCTCCCCTTTTGTTCAGATTCCTTGGTGGCCTGGTTGCAGCATCCGGAGTCTGTCGCATCTAGTTTGGGCTAAGGAGAGAGCCTCGCCTCCTGAAGTCTTCACTTGAATTTTTTAAAAAAGATGACTTACTTTAACTTAGTTCAATGGGTATAAAATGATTTGAGAATTAGAGAAATATTCGAGAAATAGAGAAATTAGGCTCCAAACTAGTGTCTTAAAACAAAGCTCCCCACTCCACAGACAGGGGTCCCAAAGTTTTATTTTTGTTCTTTAGCTTTTGACCTCAGCATTTGAACTAGTGAAGGGGGTGCCATTTTTTTCTGGCAATGAATTGTGGGCTAATTTTATATATATATTTATATATATATATAACCAAAAATATATAAAATAGTATATAACAATATATAATTTAATATAATTTATATATTGTTATATATAAAATTAGCCACACAATTAATTGCCAGAAAATATATTATATAAATGTATAACTAAACTATATCTATGTATAATTATATCCATATAATATATAATTTATTTCTAAATTTCCATATATAATTTATTGATAAATTTGTAATTTATAAATTTATTTATGAATAAAATTCATGTGTATAAAACTCATCCATGTAATATTATATATAAAACAATATATTAAAAATTATTGTATGTTTTTATTATTTATATATTTGTTTATGTGCCTTATTTATATATTATATATAAATAATATGTTGTTTATGTTTCATATATTTATATTTGAAATGATTTCTAATTATTTATATAGAAATTTTTATATATTTTTAATTTACATATGTAACTCTTACCATCCATCTTAGAATCAATACTAAGGATTGGTTCCAAGACAGAGGAGTGGCAAGAGTTAGGCAATGGATGTTAAGTTACTTGCCCAGGGTTACCCAGCTAAGAAGTGTCTGAAGCCAGATTTGAACCCAGGTCCTCATCTTTAGGCTTGGTTCTCAATCTACCCAGCCACCTAGCTGCCCCTAAAAACAATATCCAATTAAACCAAAGCAAAGCTGAACAGCTCTAGGGTTGTTGTTATTTTTCAACCCTGTTTTTACCCAAGTAGGAACTTTAAATGAAATTCTCCATGAAAAATGTCAGGTTGTAATTTGGAAGTTTGTAGGCTCAAAATCCTCTTGAGGAATAGTGAAAGCAAACTGGACAGAGAAAGCAGGACATCTAAGTTCTAGGCCCAGGTCTGGGTCACATGCTGAGTTTTGACCTCCTTGAATGTTAGTTCCATGAGATTTTTGTCAAATGAGTACTGGGTGCAAGGCAGGTGCTGGGGTGCCCAGAGATCTCAAGAGACCAACTGGACAGAGGCATGACTACAACCTATAAAGAAATAAGTAAATTGGCATCCCCACGATGAACCATTCGAAGGCCACAGAACCCTGACACGTCCCTGGGCCTCAAGGCTCCTGCCAAGTCCCTAAGATTATAATTTTTTAAATTTATTTTTGGGGGGTAATTTTCAAAAAAGGTGCCACCCTCCATCAGGAGAAGGGGTTTTCTCCTCCAGGAATTCCCTCTATGCATGAAATCAGACCCGGTTCCCAAGGCAGCTGGGTGGTGCTTAACAAACCAAAAATCAATGGCTCCCTGCATCACTGTCCAGAGAAGCTACTAAGGAAGAAGACCAGCGTAGCTACAGCCATTGTAAAAGCATTGATTCCTGAAGGCTCTTTGCCTAGTCTGGGCTGTTAATAATCCTATAGTACGGCGCCATCAGTTTCACATCCCCCCCCAAATCTACCCAAGGACCCCTTCGGAGAACCCCTGTGTGAATCTGTCTGCTGTACTACTAGAAGATATTTATTTATTCAAGAGTTGTCTGTCTTCACCAGAAGCCAGAAAGAGAGTAATTCCCACAAGCCCTGATCAATTGTCAGAACTTTTCCTATTTTCCTCCTTCCAAGTTCTGATATCATGCACAGCACTCTGTTTTGCCTGCAGCCTCAGAGACCCCTTTCCTAAAGTTCTTATCTTATTAATACTTAATCAATATATTTCTTAATTTCCTTACTACACCTGGAGTCAAGGAAGACCTGGGTTCAAATATGGCCTCGGACATTTCCCTGGATAAGTCATTTGACCCCAACTGTATAGCTCTTACCACTCTTCTGCTTTAAAACAAATACTTAGTTTTGATTCTAATACAAAAGGCAAGGGATTTTTCAAGGAGGAAGTGGAGGAGGAGGAAGAGGGTGGAGGAAAGAGGAGAAGGAAGAAGAGGGAAGAGGAGTTGGAGGAGAAGGAGGTTGGAGGAGAAGAAGGAGGAGGAGGAAGAAGAAAGAAGAAGAAGAAAGAAGAAGAAGAAGAAGAAGAAGAAGAAGAAGAAGAAGAAGAAGAAGAAGAAGAAGAAGAAGAAGAAGAAGAAGAAGAAGAAGAAGAAGAAGAAGAAGAAGAAGAAGAAGAAGAAGAAGAAGAAGAAGAAGAAGAAGAAGAAGAAGAAGAAGAAGAAGAAGAAGAAGAAGAAGAAGAAGAAGAAGAAGAAGAAGAAGAAGAAGAAGAAGAAGAAGGAGGAGGAGGAGGAGGAAGAATGAATGAATGAAGAAAAGGAAGAGGAAGGAGAAGGAGGAGAATGAGAAGAAAGAAGTTGTTTATTTGTATCCTAGCCTTTTCACACAATGCCTGACACATTGGGAGAGCTTAGAAAATACCTTTCTTGATACCTTCAGTGTCATATAGCCAGTATGTGTCAGAAGTGGAAGAGGTTCTTACTAAGAGGCCAATTCTCTATTCACTAAGACAGGTTGCAAATCTTAGGAGGCTCTATAAATTTTCTATTATCATTACTTGGATTTGGTAGTATCAATTACTATCTTTTTTATCTCATTAATGTATTATATACATATATAATAATACATACATACTTCATTTTAAAAATAGCCTTAGAACCAAGAAAGGAACCCAAGCACAATTTATTAACATTCCAAGCCTCTGTAAAATTTTGAATATGCTAAAATTGGCATCTCTTACCTTAATACATAATTAAGTTGAAAATTAAAAGCCTCCACACATTTCTACTCTAATTATTGATCCCTTAATATCCAGATAGGTATATTGAGGAAACAACATATAATTCCAAACATTAATTTCAAACATTGCTTGCAAATTAAAAAAAACTTTTTTTATTTGCAAAATAAAAAAAAAAAAACTCCTTACTGGAGATTGTACAAGTATTATTATTCCCATTTCATAGATGGGGAAACTGTGACCGAGGGAGTTTCCTAGGAAGTCAAAATTCAAACCCAGAAGGTCTCATAACTCCAGATGACTCTTTCATACTATCAAGCTCTCAAGACCTCATCTTTGGTGCTACAGTCATATTATTCTTCCTTTGAAGTATCACAGGATTCCAAAATTACCCTGCCTCATTTTAAATTCCCTATGAAATCTTCAAGATTCCTAATCTCTCAAATTGACCTCGCCCATCTCAATTAAAGTAGCCCCCAAGGAGGCTAAACTCCCAGAGGGTAGTGTAATACATTGCAATAGGAAATAGTCTTCCCCAATAGGGTTTGATTTTAACTAAGTTGAATTAAACTCAGACTTGCTGTTTAAAGGAGGAACTAGAGACACCTAAACCTTTCCCTTCTTCCCATCCCAACAGCCATTTCTGATTTGAGCCTGCAGCAATTTTGTCCTGCGAAGGAAGGAAGGAAGGAAGGAAGGAAGGAAGGAAGGAAGGAAGGAAGGAAGGAAGGAAGGAAGAAAGAAAGAAAGAAAGAAAGAAAGAAAGAAAGAAAGAAAGAAAAGAGAATCTTATGAGAAAGAAAACTCATGAAAATCTAAAGCATTGAAAAATCACCTATTTTTCCTAAGAGGTTGGATCTCATGAAAGTAAATTTGTATTTTTCTAATTCCTTTTAATCACATTTTCCCCTCTTTTCAGCTACTATATTGTTAATGTAGTTGACATAGTTGTAAGGCAACACTCAGACTTTTGTTAATTAATTCCCTTCCTACTCTATCACTCAAAAGTAGAATTATTTTTTAAAAGCCTTATTTAAGTCTTAGAATCAATACTGTGTACTGATTCCAAGGCAGAACCGATAAGGGCTAGACAATGGGGTTTAAATGACTTGCCAAGGATCATACAGCTAGGAGTGCCTGAGGTCACATTTGAACCCATGACCTCCAATCTCTAGGCCTGGCTCTCACTCCACTGAGTCACCTAGCTGCCACATGAAAGTGGAATAGTGAAAGCAAACTGGATAGAGAAAGCAGGACATCTAAGTTCTAGCCCCAGGTCTGGGTCACATGCTGAGTTTTGACTTCACTGGATGTTAGTTCCATGAGATTTTTCTTAAATGACTACTGGATGCAAGGCAGGTGCTAGGGATACTCAGAGATCTCAAAAGTCCAAACAAATTCTAGAGAGAGAGAGGTATGATTACAACCTATAAAGAAATAAGTTAATCAATGTCCCCACATGAAAGTATATTGTAAAAGAGTATCCTCTCCACCACCAGTTACCCTTCCAAAAACACACACACACACACACACACACACACACACACACACACACACACACACACACAAGCTGGTTTCCATCAGTGAGAATCTCATTACTCTGTAAAGAACTCACATCTGGTTTCAAAACTGGTTGAATGAGGTCCTCTCTTTTTCTGCTCATCTCATTTTCAATTTCACGAGCATTATTCATTAAAAAAACATATGCATTTGGCTTCCACTTTATTCTAGACTCCCTTTCTTAGTTGAGTCCCCAGAATCAAGAATGTTAAAGAGTAGACCTTAAACAGCCATCCAGCTCAACCCATTACCAAAAGAAACTGGTTCCAGTACCATATTTTAAACTGTACTATAAAGCAGTAATCACTAGCTAAGAAGTAGAATGGTGGATCAATGGAATAGATTAGGCTAGTAATCTAGTGTTGGATAAACCCAAAGATCTGAGCTTTGGGGATAAAAACTTCACAAAAACTGCTGGGATAATTGGAAAACAGTATGACAAAAATTAGTTATAGGCCAATATCACATTCTATACCAAGATATCAAAATGATAATATGAATTAGACATAAAGGGTGATTAATAAGTAAATTAGGGGAATATCATTTACCTGTCAGATCTATGGAGAAGGAAATTTTATGATCAAATAAGAGAGAACATTAAAAGACGTAAAATGAATTATTTTTACTACATTAAATTAAAAAGATTTTGTAAAAACAAAACCAATGTAACCAAGATTAGAAGGGAAACCAGAAACTGCAAAAGAAATTTTATAACAAATTTCTCTGAAAAAGGTCTCATTTCTCAAAAATATGGAGAACTGTCAGATTTATAAGACTATAAGTCATTCCCCATTTGACACATGGTCAAAGGATATGGAGAAATAGTTTTCAGATGGAGAAATCAGAGCTATTAATAATATTACATAAGATATGCAAATTAAAAACCAGTGAGGTACTGCCTCATATCTTTCAGATAGGCTAATATGACAATAAAGGAAAGTTATACATGTTGGAGGAGATGTGGCAAAACTGGTACACTAATACATTGTTGGCAGAATTATGAACTAATCCAACCATTCTGGAGGGCAATTTGGAACTATGCCCAAAAAGGTTTAAAACAATGCTTACAAAATCCAGTAATACCACTAGTAGGTCTATATCCCAAAAAGATGAAAAGAAGGAGGGAGAGGAGGACCTACTTGTACAAAAATATTTATAGCTTCTCTTTTGTGGTGGCAAAGAACTGGAAACTGAGGAAATGCCTATCAATTGGGGAATGGCTGAAAAAAACTGTGGTATATGATGGTTATGGAATACTACTGTGTTGTAAGAAATGATGATCAGGATGATTTCAGAAAGAGCTGCAAAGACCTACATGAACTGATGCAGAGTGAAATAAGCAGAACCAGGAGAACTTTGGACACAGTAACAGCAATATTATGGAATGATCAACTGTGATACTCAGCTACTCTCAACAATACAATGACCCAAGACAATTCTGAGGAACTTGGGACAAAGAATACTAGCTACCTCCAGAGAAAGAGCTGTTGGATTCAGAATGAAGATGAAAGCATACACTTTTTCAATGAACTTTTGGGGGGTTTTGGTTTTATATGATTACTCTCTTACAAAAAATCAACAATATGGAAATGTTTTGCATGATGATACCTGTATAACCTAGATCGAATTGCTGGCCAGCTCCTGGAGGGAGAAGGGAAGGGAGGGAGAGTGACAATTTGTAACATATAACTTGGGAAAACATATATAGAAATTTGCTATTACATGTAATTGGGAAAACGAAATATCTTTACAAAAAAAAAAAATTCCCTCCTGGACACACTGGACAAGTGTCTAGTCAGCCTCTCTTGAAAGCCCTACAGGGAGGCTTGTGAAGATGGGTTTCCTGAAATCAAGTCTAAACTTGCCTCAGCAACGTCCACCCATTCCTAACTCCTGGTTGTGCCCTCTGGAGCCAAGGAGAATCAAACTAGCCCGTCTTCCAGTGACATCAGCCCTAGATTCCCTGGCTTTTCTAGACCAAAAAATCTGCAGTCCCTTCAGCGGACTGCCGCCCCACCCCACCCCCCTTCCCTCCTGGCTCCTCCTCTCCCATCTTTTCAGCTCTTCTCACTTCTCGGTAGACCCACATTCCTCAATTCTAATTCCTTGACGAAAAGCTCATTCTTTTTGGCTCAATCAACAAATATTAAGCTTCTCCTTAGCCAGGTTGGTGCTAAGAGAGTGGTGGAGGGCTTGGGGCACAGATACAAAAGTGAAAGCCCGTGCCCTCGAGGAGCTTCCATTCCGATGGATGCAGAGCTTCTCGGTTCTTGGAAGATTCTTTGGTCCACGACTCCTGCCCAAGTTCTGCTCCTCTCCCCTTCAGTTTTACATGCATTTGTTCATTGAGGACCCGGGATGAGCTGCTCTTAAGGGGCTTCCACTCTAATGAATGGAGGGCTACTGGGATCCGAAGACTCTTTGGTCCAGGACTCCTGCCCGTCATTTATTGAAGACTATCAGTTTTACACACATTTATTCACTGAAGACCTACTGCGTGCTATTGGGGCAGAAGGAGAAAGAGCTGCCCTCGAGGCCCTTACACTCTAATAGGGCAGAATTCTTTGGCTCGGGGTGCCTCATCCTCCTTCCGCCTCATCCAACTGCTCTGTCCTGGACCCCTACCGGGTGCAGGGGGAGGAGGGGCGCCCGGGGCTTCCGCCCCCGCCCGCCGGCCGTCCTGGCGAGCCTACGTTCCGTTCCGTTCCGCCAGCGTAGGGCAGGCAGCGCTCGGGCCGGGGGAACCTTTGTTCAGCGCCGCTCGCGCTCGCGCCCCCCGGGCCGGAAAGGCGGTGGGACGCGGGTGCTCGCTAAAGCCCGCGGCGGCAGCAGCGCCGCCTGCAGTGTGCGGGGGCAGCCTGTGCTGGCGGAGCCGCAGCGGCCGGTGGGGTGCGCAGGGAGACAGCGGCGCGGGCCGGACTGGACCGGCGGCGCAGCGAGGGGCAGCGGGAGCGGAACAAGGCCGAGGCCAGCCTGGGCCGCAGGCTCGGATCCTCGTCGGGTTCTTCGAGGGCAGGCAGTGAAGGGAGCGCGAGCGAGGGGCGCTGCGGGCCGGGACCGGGACCGGACCGGGCTGGGCTTTAATCTCTGGGCTTTAATCGCCGCGGGAGGAGCCGCCGCCACCGCCCGCCGAGATCATGGTGAGTGAGGCTGAGCCCGGGGCCTTCGACGGCTCGGGCCGCTGAGGGGAAGAGGGCGCGGGCCGCTTCGCCCGGACGAGGCCCCTGCGGCCTGGCGACGCCCGAGGCCTGGCGGTCACCCGCGAGCCCGGAGGCCCTGCGGCCTGCGCCCGTGGCCGCCCCTGGCTTTGTCCCTCGGTCCTCGGCCTCCCTGCCATGTGGAGCGGCCTTCCCGGGGGGTCCCTACTCCTGGCGGGCGCAGAGCTTTTCCCTCCCCCTCCCTTCAGAATCTGTGGTGATCACCACCTCCCCTCCCCCACCCCCAAATTCTTGAGGAGAAAAAGACCGCGACGGCGGGCGTGGGGGAGGGCCTTAGGGCCCGGGGAGCGTTTGAACCCCAGGGGCTCGGGGCGCCCCAATCTTGAGAGGGCCTTCCCCCAAAGGGATTCCGAGGGGTATGGGGGGGTTGCTAGGTGCCCCTTAGACTAGAGGCGGACTTTGGGTGGCCCCAGAAAGCAGACAGGTTATACACTGAGATAGGGGAGGGGACCTTTTGTAAAGCAGATTGACGCCCCCCCTTTATTCTGTGGGATTTTATTAACTAATAATCGCCCCTCTCCCAGTGTTTTTGCGTTTATGGGAGCCCGAAGGGGGGCCCCCCCACCGCCAGCCTGGGGGCGGGGTTGCGACCCTTAAGTGGGGGGTGGGGAGGCGGGTTGTGACCCTTTGGCTTGGTGGCAGGGTTACGACCCCATCAGGCTGGGGGCGGGGCGGCTGGAGGCGGTTTTCCCTAAAGTCCCGGCCTCGAGGCCCCGGCTCCAGCACATGGCCACGGGCGGACGGGCTGCGGGCTGGGGCAGCTTGAGGCCGCGGCCGCTTGACGGCTAAGGCAGGGTGATGGCTTCGCTTGGGTGTATGTCGTGTGCGTGTGCACGCGTGTGTGCGCGTGCGCGCGCCTCCCTACCTCTGACTCCTTCACACTTTGTGAGCTCGGGGCGCCACCTGCCGGCTGGAGATGAGCCTGGGCGGGCTGGGAGAACCCCCGCCTGGCGACCGTGAGGGCGCGCATGGATTAAGCGCCTCCCTTAAGTCGGGAGGCAGAAAGCCGGGGCGGCCCCTTACGATGGACTTGGAAGAGATGAAGGCCGAAGGGGGGAGGGGTGCTGAATTGCTGGAATCGCTCCAGTTCTTTACCTGAGCGGATAGAATGTTAAAGCTGGAAAAAATCTTGGAGACCAAGAGCAAACCTGGCCTTTTCAGCAGTTGGAAGGGGAGGGAGTAAATGTTTTTCTGGTTTACAATCCCCCACCCCCACCCCACTTTCTTCATAGCCCAGACCAGCCATATGGGCTTCGATTGCATACATAAACTAGCCCCCTTCTGGAGGGCAGAATATTATTTACTTTATTCCCATTAACAACCTGGAAGTCGCCCACCAAAGTTTAGTTTACCTACAGATTAATGCGGGAAGGAAAATGTTTAAAGTTCAGCTCTACTACTTAAGAAAAGGGAACAAACCTGCTTCTTTAAAAGTTGCCACCTATGGAACATTACCAGTTAAGAAGAAAATGGACAAAAAAGCTAACCTGCAAGAAAACAAAAGAGAAATGGAGGCCTAATTAACACAATTGTCTTGTGTTCAATTTCCCTTCTTCACATTTTCCATCTCATCTCCTATTCCATCACCCAGAGTAATGCATCTTAACTCTATTCAAATGAAGAAAATATTAAATCAGGGACTACAACTTTAGGGCACTCTCAATTTAGTATAACACTGGCCAAGTGTGAAATTTTGGGGTACTATTGGGCTTAATAAAAATAAATATCTGTCTTTCTTAGTATCTTGAGAATTCGAGTGTTTTACTTAATATTTTTTGTAACGATGTATATCATTAAAAAAAAGTTTGTCCCCATTTATTCATTAATAGCCAGGAGTGTCAACTGTAACCTTATCTCTGGCATTTAAAGTGACTTACATTCAGTGTGCACTTAAATATTGTTGATGTATTTAGCCTATCTTGAAAATCACACTGAACAGAAATAATTTATCTTATAGAAAGAGCTGAAATTAAGAATTTAGTGCTCTATTCTTTGAATTATTGGCCTTGAAATTACCTTTGTAATACTTTTCACAAACAAATTTTCACTACACAAAGAGAATTATTTAAAATTTTTCATTTAAAAAATTAAGTTCCATGCCTGAACAATTTGTACTATCCTTATGGTGTATGTGGATTTGATTCTCAGCTCTGCCACTAACTTGGTTTCTTTTTAGTATCTCCTTTTTCTTTCCTCTTTTGGTAAACATAACTTTTTTTGTGTTCCTTGATATCATTAAAGATTGTGAGGATGAGAAAAAGGAAGAATTCTTAGTAGAACTGATTTGTAGTTTTTTTAAGGAAGAAAAAGATGCTTTTCAAAGACAGCTAATATATCACAATAGGGAATAGGATCATTAGCTTCCCCTACATAGCATGAGCTGTGGCCTGTATGAGGTAATAATGATTCTGCCATCTAGTACCAAAACATAGCTAGCACACAAAGGGAAGAGTTATATTTTCAAGTACCATGGTAATTTTGGTAAATAGAAAGGAGAGGCTTTTATGCTCTGATGCCTAGTTTCCTTTAGCCACAGCTTGATTTCTATTAAAACTTGGCATATCTGTTTTATGAACTTATTGAAACAAAAATCTTATTAACTGAAATAGAACAGAAAGTCTTTTAAATAATAATCTTGTTTTTTGTTACATATAATTTTTAAAAAATTAGTCTTTCTGATTTTTTTATCGGTTCTCAAAGTTTTCACATTTTTAAAAATATCTCATATCTATGTATGGGATGGCAATGAGCAGCCTGAAAAAATATCTTATTTCTGCTGTGGATCCTATTTGCTTTATTTATTAAAATTCATATTTGCCCATGGAATGATTCCTTTTAGGTCTTTGGGCTTAAGCTAATTTGTTTAACCAAGATAGTGTTGTGATTAGATCACTTAGAAATGGAAGCTATTTACATTAAAACATTTGGTTTTTTGAATGTAAGTTAGAATTTTATTTCCTTTTGAATATTTTTTCTTTTGTGGTTGGTTATTATTACATGTGTGCTTTCTTTTCTTTTTTCAAAATACAGTCTGCTGCAAATCCTGAGACACCAAACTCCACCATCTCAAGAGAAGCTAGCACCCAATCATCATCAGCCACAGCCAGCCAAGGATATGTTTTACCAGAAGGCAAAATCATGCCAAATACAGTCTTTGTTGGCGGAATTGATGTTAGGGTATGGTATTCAGTATTCTTAGGAGTTAATAAGATTTGAGCCTTGTGGGGTTTATTCTTTGTATAAACATTATATAAACCTGGAATTGGATCTCTGACTAACTAAATCAGTCTACCCTTTCAAAATTTTGTAAAGTTTTAAGTTAATAGGGAAGTTTGTTGTTCTTGAATTGGGAATTTGGGGTGCAGAATTTTTATTTTTGAAGCTAAATTCTTTTTCATAGATGGATGAAACAGAAATTCGAAGCTTCTTTGCTAGATATGGTTCAGTGAAAGAAGTGAAGATAATCACTGATCGAACTGGTGTGTCCAAAGGGTAAGTAAAACATTTTTCATATTGATTCAGTGAAAGTATATGGACAGAGGTGGGGGGAGCAGTTGGGCAGCTCAGTGGATTGAGAACCAAGCCTAGAAACAGGAGGTCCTACGTTCCTGTGTGGCCTCACTTCCTTCATAGCTGGGTGACCCTGGCCTAGTCATTTAATCCCTATTGCCTGGCCCTTACCACTCTTCTGCCTTGGAACTAATACACAGTATTGATTCTAAGATGGAAGGTAAGAGTTTTAAAAAAGAAAGAAAATATATGGATGTTAATGTAATTGTAGAGAAGCAAATCCTAAAATTTGTACCTTTTCAGCTGTGTCAGTGGATAAGACACTGTGGAGATGAAAATTAATATTCAGTAGCTAAGTATTATATTTTATAAAGTTTTATTAATAATAAACTAACATAAAAAAAGCTAGAGTGAAAAGGTCCTAAACTAACTTCAGCCATGCTCCTGAAGAAGAGAGGAATAAGGAGGGAGCTACAGAACTCATAAAACAATAATGTGACCATGAGGCACAGTAGAGATTAAAGGGAATTTTGGGAAATACTAAGGGACTTCTGGAGATGAAGTCCAGAGGTTCAAAATCTTTAATATTCAGTGAGAGTATTTAGATGTTTCATGAAGTTACTAGAAAAACAAATCTTAAAATTGGTACTTTTATAGCTGTATCAATGAAATTGGGACTACATAATTCACTGCTTTGTTACTTTTTAAAGAATATATTTAGATGCAAAGGGTCTGGCCCTTACCATCCTTAGCTGAAGTGGCTTGGTTTCTTGATATCTAGTTATAAATGCCTCATACTCCAAGCTTAAATGCATTTTCCTTTTAATTAATAATGTTAGATTTTCTTCCTATGTGTCATCATAAATTCTATCATTACCCTTTGCATGACTTTTAGAACAAAAACATAGTTGACATTTGAGGAGAACAAACAAAAAAAAAAATCTTGAAATACTTTGTGACCTGATGCAGGTATGATATAAGGGCCTTTTCCAACTCTTATTTTAAAAGATTTTCTGCTAACCTGTGTTTTATTGGGAAAAATACATTTGAATAGATAAAAATAACCAGTACTTCCCTGTCTGTGCCTTTGCTGAATGTTTCTTTAATAACTTTTAAGGGTTCCATATGAAGATACCTGCCTCAAAAGGAAGTTTGTATGAAAAGTATTCCTTTTGAAATTACAAAATTCTTTTATAGCTTTTAAGAATTTAATTTTTAAATTCTTTAGTTGAAAACAAAAATTATGAGAGGTCATTTGACCAAAGACTTAACAAATATAACAGATTATTTCAGAGTAATACAGACTTTGGGGGAGAGATACATAGTTTGTGTTTACATTAAAAATTTTTGTATATATAAATGGTGATAATATGCCAAAAGACAGATTTCTGCCACCACCAACCCTGTTTGTTGATTTCAACTTGTTAACCACCACACCACACTTAGGAGACTGATCACTTAAATAGTTTCAAATCCACCTAATTGTACTGTTGATTAAACCCAAGTTTCTTTATCTCATCCATAAAGATCCCAAAGAATATTTTTTTTCCAAATGACAATTACTAAAGTTTTTCATTGTTTTATATTTTAGATACAAACTACCAAGCAAAATTGGTTTGTTTTAAAACATCCCTTTTTAACTATTTTCAGCATTTCTTCAAAAAATGTGTGCCATTTGAGAGGAATTTTCCAAACAGATGTAATTTTAATTTCTGTCAATAGGTCATATGATTAGGCAGATGCTTAAATGTTCTACCCTTATGGATTTAGGGAATCTCTTTCTCATCTTGCCTTATCTTAATCTATTCTTTAGCGTCTTACAGATCAAGTGGCAGACTTCTTTTGTCTCAAATCTCAGTCAGAAGTATAGAGGCTTTCAGCAGTATCTCTTGGCCTTTATACTTAATCCTTTTACCACAAAAAGTGACTTTGCATAGAGGGTTTTGGGGGAGAAATCTTTGTGACCAGAGTAGTTTTGAGTGTTAACTGAGGTTGAGTAGATAAAGAACAGTTTGATATGTAGAAGTAGAGTATAGGGTAATAAACTTATTTTTTCTGAGGGTTATATGTGTAAAAATCCCAGTTCTATTCTGCTTACTTGTACTATGCATAACAATGGCTTTAACTTCTTTGTAACTACTCTGGACCTTGGTTTCCTCTTCTGTTAAAAGAGGAGATGACCAAAGATCTGGGACTAATCATTAAACCAGTTTCAAACCCACCTATTACTTATCAGTTGATGAACTTATATTTCTTTATCTTATCTATAAAGATAATCAAAAAAGACTTTTCCAGATGCCTTGTCAAAGTTCAGACATAGTAGTTTGAATCCTTCCAGCAAGATCAGGAGGTTCTTGAGAAACCAAGTTCTTTAAACTTTTTTAAAAATATGTTTTCTTGACTATGTTATGATATAATCTGTTTCCTTTGTAATCCTATATATCTTATTTTTGTGTATTTTAAAACATTCCAAGAAGGAGTTCTTAGACTTCACCAGACTGCCAAGGTGTGGTCCATGACACAAAAAAAGTTAACTTTTGGACATGACATCTTGAAGATCTCCTCCAATGAATATGAGCTTTGGAAATAAACTTCTCTGGAACATTATCAGCATTCTCCTAAGTAGAAAAATCAGTTTACTAAGTAAAAATGGACTATAATATTTTTGCTATATTGGTTTTTTTTTAAGATGGCTATATTTTAGCAGTTAATTAAATAATAGTTGCTGATTGGTTAAGGAATTGATGTAATTGGATTAGTGTAATAGAACTTTCCTAAAATACAACTTCTTATAAAACAGAATTTGTTTTAAGATTAATTCATCTTGGATTCCATCCAAAGGGACTACCAAACCTTATTATAAGGCATTTTATTTTGACCTAAAAGTTGGTCCTACGACATTCTAATAAAGCTAAGTCACTTGTTAGGGAATTGTATTGCTTATTTATTAATAAATATTAATTATTAATTAAATAATGATTGAATTATTTAATTAATTTAATTGAGAATTAATTTAAAAATTAATTTTTTTAATTAAACATTTACAAAGCACCCCCCAATATATTGGATTCTATACATCTTAGTTTCAAGCTGGCAGAGAGAGTGAATGTAGTGTTATAGAAGGGGACAGGTGGAAGTTGCGGTTTAAGTAGCGTGAGACATTAAATGGAAATTTAATTTAATATAACAAACATTTTTTTAAAGAGCCTACTTAATATCCTGGGCACTGGTAATACCGAAGACAGTCTCTGTCCTCAAGGAGCTTATATTCTACTGAGTGGAGACACAAAATATACACAGATAAGTAATTAAATACAAGACCTTGAGCTTTAGACAAAGTCTCAAATAAGGTTAGTCCATCCACAGATATTTCCTGGGCACCTAATGTAGCATTAATTATAAACTATGGAGAATAGAGAAGTAACAGTAATAGGAAGACTGTCCAAGATAGCTCCTTTTATATAAAATAGGGGTATCTCAAGAATTAAGAATTCTTCCCAAAAGTTATATCCTCATTTCTATCTGATGTGATTTCATAAAACCTGAGGGTGAAATTTCCTGAAATTAGAATTGCTTGATAATAGCATATCCTATTAATCATCTCTAATCTGCCTTTCTAGCTATGGATTTGTTTCGTTTTATAATGATGTGGATGTGCAGAAAATTGTAGAAGTAAGTAAACTTTTTTTTTTTTAACTTTATTTTGGCTTTTAGTGGTAATGGTATTTTGATTCCTTTCAAGTATTTACATATGTTTGCAAACACAGAGATGGTTACTTCCTATCCTGTAGTTCTGAAACTTAAAATCTTTTACTAATTTGGCAGAATTCCTAAACATTTCTTTATTGTTGGTTCTCCAGTTTTAGAAAGGGGTGGAGCCCGAGAGGGGTTGAGCAGAATGTAGGAAGAATTGGCATTTGTAGTTGTCTGTTTGGGAAAGGAAAAGAACTAAAATAAGAGCACTTGTAAGGATAGAACCCAGTTTAGCTGCTCTTCCCTATTTGTCTGTTCAGATAACATTAGTTATTATTGAGGCAGAATTGTTTAACTACAGCTCTATAAAGTAAACTCTGATAATCATCTTAAGGAAAGACACTGGAAAAACTCCCTTTTTTCTCCCTCAGTCACAGATAAATTTCCATGGTAAAAAGTTGAAACTGGGACCGGCAATCAGGAAACAGAATTTATGTAAGTACACACACACACACACACACACACACACACACACACACACACACACACACACACACACACACCCCTGTGTGTAAAGAATGGTCTGAAAGGGGTTTTTTATTGTCATAACTAATTTTTTTCAGTATTGAAATTGCTATTTTTCCCTCTTTTGTCTTTCCTAAAGGTGCCTATCACGTGCAGCCACGTCCTTTGGTTTTTAATCCTCCACCTGCACCACAGTTTCATAGTGTCTGGAGTAATCCAAACACAGAGACATATATGCAGCCTCCAGCAATGATGAACCCCATCACTCAATATGTCCAGGTAAAAGTTGTTTATTAAACTATTAATTTTTTAGTTTTTTTTCATGTGTTATGATCATCCAAAGCATATATTAATATAATTCAAAATCATGGAATCATTCTGGGCACATTGAGCATCTTCTAGTCTTAACTTGCTACCCAATTTAGGAATATCCTCTGTAATATCCCTGATAAAAGATTAGTTTGACTTCTGCTTGAGCACTTGCAATGATAAGGAACTCGCTAACACAAAGGAGCCTATTCCATTTTTGGAAACCTCTAATTGTTAAAGAGTTCTTCCCTATTCTGAGCTGAAATCTGCTTCCCTGTGACAACTATACCATGGATCTCTGGAGTCACATTTTATCTTTTATTATTTTGACAAAACAGCCCATTAAATGTTTTAAAACAACTATTATGTCTCCCTGTGGTCTTGTCTTCAAGTGAAACTTTTCCAGGTCCTTTGTTCATTGCCTTTCTTTGGTCAGGTTCAGGTTTATCAATGTTACCATTCACCATTTAATTTTTAATTCTGTTCAACAGAATTTAACAACTACTTCATATAATCTGACCATTCAGATCACAATAGTATTATTGATTCCTTTATCAAAATATAGCCATTATATAGTAAAATCTAGAGTTTTATTAGTTTTATTTTTAGCAGTCACATCACATTTCTGATTCATAGAGCTTTTCCATCAATAAAATGACTCCAATCTTTTTTCAGCTTTACTGCTGCCAAACTAAGCACCTCCACTATCCATAATTACATAGTTGAAATGTAATAAAATTAAATGTAAAGTCCTACATTTAATATTTTAAGTCATCTTATTTTTGCCCTGCTTTCTAGCTTGTTGAAAACTGAATTTTTATTTCTTTCATTGATCATGTTAGCAGTTCTTCCTCCTAGCTTGTAACATTTACAAATTTGATGTGTCTTTTATATTTTCTATCAGATTGTTGATTAAAAAATATTAAAAGGCATAGGATTCTGGAGTATAGTGTTTTCTTCATTTGTGTATCTTCTTGACTTGTACTCTTATCTAATCCACATTAAACTCTTAGGAAATTATGGAGAGGCCTGTCAAAAGTTTTGCTGAAATTAAAGCATAGGTTGTGTAAGTAGTGTTTCTTTGATCTGTTCTCCTAGTAAATCCTATTAAAGAAATGATGTTGGTTTGGCCTGATTGGTTTTTTAGTTGGATTCATATTTCTTTCTAAATGTTCACAGATACCAATTTAATAGTTCATTCTAGAGTTTAATTGGGAATCAAATTTAGGCATAGTTTTTTTTATTCTTTTTCACTGGAATAAGATTTTTGTTTCTTGTCTTCTGGGGCTTCTACTTTTTTGATGTTTTCTCAAAGGTTATTTCTAGTGATCACCTCTACAAGTTCTTTTGGTATTCTGGTTTACTCTGGGCCCCAAAACTTGAAGATATTTTTAAAAGTAGCTAGAATCCTTCTTACTACCTAATTCCTCCCCTATTTTGACCTTCAATTGCCCTCTCTCCAATGTCTGTCCAAAGTTTTTCATCGTAAAGACCATTCTCCTTGCTGAAGAAGATGGAAGCAAAATTAGAGTTGAGTACCTCTTTCTTCTGTTATCTATCAACATTATGGCATCTTATACAAACAGGCCTATTTTGTCCTTGCTGCTTTCCTTACTTTGGCTATAACTTAAAAGTTTTTTTCTGCTATCTTTGGCATTTTGGGGAGGGGCACCTATGATTTTGGGCTAATTTATGTATTCCACTTGTCATAATTAAGAAATAGTTATTAAGACTGTTATATAGAAGAATTCCTCATGACTGGGTTCTTGAAGGCAGTGTCAGTGAAAAAGTAAGTTCTGTTATTCTGGAACAGTTTTGAATCACACTTGATAAAGACTGTTTTCCAAAGACTAACCTAGCTAACTAATACAGAGAAGCTCTTTTCTTGCCCACTTGATAAAGCCACGGTACCTTTAGCCAAGGCACAGTATAGCCTCAGTGTAGTGATGATGCATTGGTGGTGATGGTTTTAGTGGGTGCTTAAAACCATAAGGCTTTTAGATTGTCTATATACATTCTTAGCTGTCTATGTTCTTCTGAATGGGAGATCCTTGTCCAGTGGTGGAGTAGTTGCTTAGTATAATAATTGAATCATAATCAAATGTGACAATCACAATTCTAATAAATCCACAAAGCAAAATGAAGTTACCCTTAAGGGAAAGAGCAACCAGGTCTTTCCCTGGAGAGGCAAAGGAATTAACAGCATTAGTTTTATCATGTGTCTGAGAAGTAAGAAGAAAGGAACTTCATTCCAAGAAACATTTGACCATCTTGCAGTGCTCAAGATAATAAGCATTTGCAAAAAGACCCCCGTAGCAGTCATTTCAGAATTATATGCCAACTCTTAAAGAGATTGAAGAGGTATGGATTCTACATTCACCTTGAAAAGACCTTTCTAACTGAATTGACACACTTTCAAAGCTCAATGACAGCAATACAAAGATGGCCCTCCCAAAATATGTTGGAAAAAACAGTGTTCAGAAATGAGAAATGAGGGAGGAAAGGAAAAGATTTTAGGTTCTTGTCTATACTTATCAAGTACCATGAGAATAAAGATAAAGCATCGAGCAGATATGAGGATGACCTGTTACCAATGTAGAGGATATCTCCTAATCATTTTATGTTGTTAGACCACATCAACATGTCAGAGGAAAAATGAAAATGAAAAGATGATGTCTCTGATCTTTTGACAATTTCATCCTATTCTTTTGGGAAAAAACTGTGCCAGAAAATTGAGACTAAAGGAAAAAATGGACACTAATATACTATTAACATATCCTAAGAATGCTTAATCACAGTAGAACAATGGCTTTTAGTTGTCATACACTTCATACTTTTGCTCTACCAACTAGAGGGATGAAAAGGAAATACACTTTCAGAGAAAAAACTAGTTTCTTAAATTTCATGTGGGAATGGATGGTGAAAGATTATCCAAGATACCCATAACAAAGTGACTGCTGAGGCAAAAACAAGTTTGTGAGAAGCTTGTGAAACAACACAATTAAGCAGTTATCTCAAGGTCACATAAAGGTGGAATTGAGAGAATAAGGAACAAAAATGAAAAAGAATGACCTCTAAAGATTTCTATAACAAACTCTTCTGTTCCACTGCAACCATCACATTTTTACCTCACTATACAGGTTGTGTGTTGCATTAAGAAATAGAAGTAGCATGAAAGAAAATATATTGGGAGGAGAGCTGGAATAGACAATGTATGCACAGACTGCTGAAGACACCATAATTCTGAATATATGGAAGCATTTTAAAGGGGGAAATTACCAAAGGCTTGGGGGAAAAAATCTCAGACTTTAATATTTTTTAAGTGACCAAGAAGATAATAACTATCAACCGAAATGTGTATACTTATCTTACTACAGAGATTTTCAGAAAAAAACCTACACACACTTTGAGAACATCCTTGACGAAGGCATATGAGAAAGGAACAAGCAGCTTTCCATAAATTATTACATAGCGGACTTTAATTTTTAAAGTCAGAGTTGAGTGAAAGGTGTAGAGAATACAAGATCTCACCATGCATGTTTGTTGGTTTGGAAAACATTTATTTTGGGAGAATGAAACACTACCTTTTTTCTAACGGGATATCTTCAGTGCATATATCAAACTAATACAAAATTACCCAAAGGCTATAACAAGTGATAACTACATTTAACCTGCTTATTAACATCAAATGGAGTATATAAAGCAAGGAGACATACTTGCCTATATTACTTGTCAGTGTTAGGAGGATGTCCAGTGTAGGATCTAAATAGAAGAAGAATTGCCTAAAGGTGGTGGTGTGTATGTTCCTCCTTGTTTGTTTTGTGTTGTCCATTTCAAGTGCTGGAAGGTTATAGAGGCTTTTGAATGAGACCTACAACCACTCAAGTTTGGTGTGTAGTTGGTCACAGAAAAAAACCAAGTGGCTAAAACATTTCTGTTTTCTATACTGAGATGCATTTGGATGGATAACCTATCCTTTTGTATCTATATCTTGGACAGATAACATGGGTGGATTAGTGAAATAAGCCCAGAATTGAACAGGAGTAAACTGGATTGTCCTTGGGAAATTATATCACATATTGCTTCTCATGATACCTTTCTCTGAAACAAAGGCTCATCTTTTTAATAGTATAATTCTTATCATCTCTCAGGCAACAATTCAAATAGTCTGCAAAGAATTCAAGTTGCTAGTCCCCCAGGGACAATGGAGAGACTTGATGTGGGGTTGAAAGGGTTGGAAGAATTGGCTGAAAAAGGTGCAGTGTATAGGATATTAAAGAGATCAAGAGGAACAGAGCTAAAGCAAGGGGTAGTCAACGGACCTATTACTACTTTTGCTATCTATCCAATGTCAAGAGGACTTAAGAAAGGCCCTGCCTGCCCCATTTGTTTTGGGTTTTTTTTGGAAGATTTGTGGGAAATCATGAAAACAAAGCTAATGGGAAGTGAGTGTGGTGGGCATGCTACTTACCCTGATGGAGGAAGTATCCACATCAGTGAGATCACAGCCTTATTGAAGTATTCAAATTTTTACAAAACCCTGTATTAGGTATTGGAAAGTGCTAGGCACTAATGCTGCATTCTTCTCTGAACATCTTTAGATAGAAAAACCAAAGGATTCTTTTGGCCAAATGAAGAAAAATGAAACTACCAATGATATACAAAATAAATCCAAGAATATTTTTTGTAAAATAATGGCACAAATTGAAGTCCATCCTAGAGTTTTACTACCCACCACTTAGAAAGGACTTAAGGATATCATCAGACATCTGAAATTCTTCTGTTTTTGCTATTGGAAGTTGGCCAGTTTGACTCACAAGCTTATTTCCTTTCCTCTCCCTCTCCCCTCCACCCCCAGAAAATGACTAACATATGACAATGAAAATATGCATCAGAAAACATTTTTTTCTTGATAGAATCAGATTTACCCAATTAAAATTTCACATATTTGTATATGTTGAATTTATATGGGCATAACCTGGATTTCTTAAAGTTTCTTTAACTTAAGAATGTTCCTCTTATTAAAACTTTAAAAAATTTTATCTCGTCATAGAAAAACTAATTACATTTCATTTTCAGGCATATCCTCCTTACCCTAATTCACCAGTCCAACTCATCACTGGATATCAGCTACCTATATATAATTATCAGGTAATTTTTTTTAAGTATAAATATATCCTTTGGATGTTGGGACTTTTCACTGAATTCCGATTTTTTTCCAAAATAGTTTACCCTCTTAAACAGGGGGAGTGTGCCAAAGACAATAACAGAATAGTGCTTTTGGTGGTTTGAAATTCAAAAAAATGTTCTTTTTTTATATTCTTAGGTTTGATAACCATCACCAAATTTCTATATACATCAGAAAATACGTTGTGTTCTCCCCTGTAGTATAAGAAGAGTTCTTTGCTTTCACAAAAACTCTTTCTACCTGTACTTAGTTAAATAAATTGCATAGCATACTAGTCCTTTATGATTTTCTTTTTCAGAAGAAGAGGTTGAAATAAAATCAATTGCCCAATTCCTACATGGCACTGAAGTTAAGCTACATTAGCTATCTCTGGTTTTAGATTAATTTCTTCACAAATTTGTCAGATATTGAGGTACTTCTAAAGGGAGAAATTTAGAAAACTCTGCCATGCCCATGTCTGCCTAAAATCCACCCCCCCCCCAAAAGAGAAATTAGGGTGAATTTCACAGAAGCATAATCTTAAGAACTTTGTTTTGCTTTCCTCTCAGTATGAATAAACCCTGATAAGTAACTAGTAAAATTTGTTTTAAGTTATTCGAAACTTTGAAAAACATTTGCAAAATCAGTGTTTGTTTCCTTTAAGGTACCTCCACAATGGCCTGCTGGAGAACAAAGGAGTTATGTTATACCTCCGGTAAGATGAATTGACAAAATATTAACTTCTTAATCTTCCTTAGGGTTCTATAGAACATTGTTTTTATATTTCTGACTGGCTGTTCTGTCATCAGTTCGTATTCAGTTCACACTGTTTCATTAATTTCATCATAGCTAGACTTGTAAACCATTCCATGGTAGGAATTAAATCAGCAGTTTCTTTTGGGTTCCCAAATAGCATCAATGTCTTTGTACACAATTAATTGGTGTTAAGAATTACTTGTATTTATAGTCCAAAACAGTAAAAGGTTTCAAAATTGACTTTTTTTGTCCCTGCTCATTTTTGCTACAAAGAAAAGAAAAATAATGAGAAATTTTCAATAAAATTTGAACTTGAAAGCACATGAAAAGTATGGAACATTGTGGTAAATTTTGCATCTAGAGGAGGAATTAAGATTTAGAAGGGCCAGGTACTCAGCTATGTGTATTTACATATAATATCTCTGAAGCACAGATACAACATGTAAGTGGTTAGAGAGCTGTCCTTAAAATCAAGAAGGACCTGCAGTTAAATATTGCCTCTGACTCATGCTGACTACATTGTGTCCATGAGCAAAATCATTGACCTCTCAGTGCCCCTTAACTAAGAATATAGATGGTAGGGGGCAGCTAGGTGGCTTAGTGGATTGAGAACCAGGTCTAGATCAGAAGTCCTTGAGGTTCAAATCTGACCTCAGACACTGTCTAGCTGTGTGGCCTTGGGCAAGTCACTTAACCCCAGTTGCCTGGCTCTTATACCTCTTCTGCCTTGTGATACTCCTTATCAATTCTAAGATAGAAAATGAGTATTTTTGTTTTTTTTTATAGAATAAGGAGCCTTTTCATCAAGGTTTCTCTATACTAATGAAATCACAGGGCTAGTACACATGTACATGCACATATTTAGAGTATATGTCTAATTGATGGACATATATTTGCTTTATCTTATTAATTCAGATGATTGAATAGAAATTTAGATGGATTTTTCAAATATTATGTCCTTCAGGCTGGCTTTCTGAATTGAAGATTTTTCCCCCCATAAGATACTTGCTTAAAATAAACTTTTTGAAACCAGAGCAAGATGGATAGGGATTCAGTCCGATTATGTAGTCTGCCTTCTAAATTACAGCATCAGCACATATTTTGGAAGAGAAATTATAGAAATCCCTTTTTGTATCTCTGACTCAACTTTTCTATTTTCAACATAGGCTTATACAGCTGTGAATTACCACTGCAGTGAAGTGGACCCAGGAGCTGAAGTCCTACAGACTGAGTGCTCCGTCCATGAGGTCACACAGTCATCCGGAAATGGCCAGCAAAAGGCAAGAATGTGACTTCGACCTGGATATTCCTAACCTCTGTTATGTTGATAGGCAGGCCTATGGGTAATCAGTAACTTGACCCAGTGTTTTGGTAGCATATGAGAGTTGGTAAGCCCCCAGGTTTCAATAGGAATATGAAAGCTATTACCTCTTGAATCCTCTTGCATCCTTAAATTGTCATCTTTTTATTTGTAATGACCATGATTTTCACTGGCAAATAGGTTAGTAGATGGAGATCTGACATTAAAGTCAGGAAGGCCTGCATTCGTATTCTATATTTGACCCTTGACTAGACTGGGGAAGGTGGGGCAAATCATGTAACTTCTCAGCTCCCCTAAGGATCAGTCTTAGGGTGATAAATTGTGCACCATTGATTCCACACTTGGGAGTTATTAAACAAATTAAATATACAGATCTGGAGCACTTTTCTTGTCCCACTCCTAGTCGTTCCTGATGATTATAACAAAATCAGTTGACAAACGTTTATCAAACACATAATCATTTTAGAAGAAAATAAGTTGGTGACTTCAGAAGTTATGATTAATTTATATGTTCTTCCTCACCAGCTTTTAGTGTTTATATAGCAAAATGCTAACTTGCCATTTTAAATGCACTTTGTATCATTTAATAGAGTACATAAAAGTCACTCAATTTTACAATTAGAGTTTACTACTTACAAAAAAACCTTAAAATATTTTGTTTATGAAATTTTATTTTCTTAAGCTTTTTAATGATTTTGGAATTCTTGAGACTAAAAGTATTGAGCTCTATAATATAGTATTTTTCTGGGGGAAAAGTCATGGACTCTTCCCCTCTTAGCAAAAAAAAAAAAGTTTGATTTAGTTTAACTAGCTTCTGAAAACTGGCTATTAAAATACTGCCTAACTTTTAACAGTAGAACTTAAATAGTAAATGACATTTGTTAGTACTCATGACTGTCAGAAGTCTTAGAATGGAAGGATCAGTTCTTTTTTCAATTAAACTTTAAGATTATCTTTTTAGGGGACAGCTGAGCTGAGTGGCTCAGTGGATTGAGAGCCAGGCCTAGAGACCGGAGGTCCTAGGTTCAAATCTGGCCTCAGACACTTCCTAGCTGTGTGACCCTGGGCAAGTCACTTGACCCCCCTTGCCTAGCCCTTACCACTCTTCTTCCTTGGAGCCAATATACAGTATTGACTCCAAGATGGAAGGTAAGGGTTTTAAATTTTTTTTTTAATTACCTTTTTAGTATTGAAGAAGAGAGGTAGATGTAGGCTTTAGACATACACTACTGACAAGCTCTGTGTTTCAGAAATCTGTGGACCGCAGCATACAGACAGTGGTATCCTGTTTGTTTAATCCAGAGACAAGACTGAGAAACGCTCTTGTCACACAAGATGACTACTTCAAGGTATGGAGTGAGAAGTTTGAAAAAATAACCATTTAATTTAAGCTTCAAAGTATTCCTTATATTATACATATTATGACTGCTGGGCCACTTGATTGACTGCGTTAGCACTTAATTTTAAAGAAACAAATCACAGTGAGCATTAGGCCCAGCAGCATAGTATTTAAAATGTTGCTATCTAGTTTGTCCTTAGGAAGGAAGCCTATAGCAATAGATAATAATCGAAAGCCTTCTTGGAAAAAGTAAGTGAAAACAAATGGTTAGTTTTAGATGTAGAAGATAATGAAGAATATGGTAGCTATGAATGGATTCCTCAGGGACAAAGCCAAGTAGTTCTTTTGGAATAAGATGAAATGAACTAATTAAGAGGGGAAATGGAAGCCAATTTAGAGTCATCAAAGCATGAAAGTTTGGATTTGAGGACTCCTGCCTCTTTTACTAATTCACTGTATGAGCATGGAGAGCTTACTTAGTTCTTCTGTTGAACCTCCCAACTCTCTTCTGCTCAGAGAATTTACAAAGATGTAGAGCTGATCGTGAAGCTCATTTAGGAAACTTCTGGTATAAAACTTGTATATGAAGATGCTTTGGGCTTTTTCTTTTGGTGCCATAAGGCAGTGGAAGGAGAAGGTTTTTCTTCATTACATGCACAGACAAGGGACCATGCATGATGGCTACTTTTACCTGACATGCCTACAGAGCCTGGATCCCTCTTTACTTCTCTGTCCTCCTTCCTGGGAGACATTCACATTCTACTGATGGACTCCTTCAATCACCAAAAGGTTCTGCAGCCCCAAAGAGCCATGGTTTGTGAGAGCAACCAGACCTACTAGGGCCAAGCTTGGGTTTCCTTGGGACTAATACATACTTAATAAAAGTTGGGGGTAACATGGTATAAAGGCCCTGCCAGGTTCCAGCTCTGTGACATGTCGGCAGATCATTTCACCTTTGTTTCAGTTTTCTCATCTGTGAAAATGGCCATGCTTCACAGGGTTGAGAAGGTGGCATGTAAATGTGAGCTGTGACTTTTATTGTTTTACAGCAAGGGCTCATACAAGTTTTCTTGTTGCTTCTATTGGACTAAAGCCCTATTCTGAAGGTATATAAGAGTGCTCACTTGTAGACCGGGGGAGTGAATAAGTAGTTCTTTTAGAAGAGCAAAAAGGGAGGGAAAAGCTTTTCAAGTAAAGTTTTTCTAAGGGCTCAAGAGCATTAGCAGTGTACCTTCCTGGTGCTGAGGCTTTCAGTGTAATGGAAGATTTGGAGAAACCAATTTCTAGTAGGAACCTTACTGACATAATGTAATCTGGGTTATTTGTTTGTTTATAGTTTTTTGCCAGTTTCATATGAGTATCATTCACATTTATTTATGGAGCATTTTTTGTAAGGTTTTACAGAAGCAATACAGTTCTTGCAGGAAAAAAGATATAATTTGAGTCCGCTTTGCTAAATGACAAAAAAGAAAACAGTATTTACATTTACTTATGGTCTCTTCCTCTCTCCTTCCTTGGGACATTGCATTCTGTCATCAGTACAAATTGGAGCAAATGGAAGGAGGCCTAAGGTAGAATATGTGTAGCTTCTTTCTACCCATGGAAGGAACACATTTTTAAAATTGTTTTCCATGTATTCTTAACAACCCCTTCACTCATAGGGAAGGGAAAAAAATGAAGCTTTATTGACAAATAAAATTTCTATCTATTTAACATACATAACGGGTTTTTGGAATGAAAGTAAAGAAAGATTTCTGCTGGATATTCTTTAGTTTTTGTTTTTTTAACTATAAATAGAGGATAATTTTGCTCAGTGGAATTCTATTAATACCTACAACAATTTTAATGGTATAGCAATTCATTGTCTATGAATGATCATTTTTTGCTTTTAAATGAACAGATATATCAGATTGGCCAGATTTTTAGTGATGAAAGAGTTCAGGACTTATATTTCACAATACTATATAATCTTTTTAAGAGGGTCTGTTTTTGAAAGAAAATAGAACATTATATGGTCTCTTAGGACCTAAATTATGTTAAAATATATTTTATAAATAATATTTTATGTTAAAATTACTCAAATGTACAAAGTTCTTTATAATCTTGTTCTTTTTTTTTAGGTTATATCAATAATAGGAATTTTTCACTGAAGTAAATGGAATATGTATATTTCTTCCAGGACAAAAGAGTACATCACTTTAGAAGAAGTAGGGCTGTGCTTAAATCCGTTTGAATCCTCTCTGCTGAAGCTTCCAGTGTTGTGGACAGTAGTTACTGTTTTTGAGTATTACGAAGATACAGAGAGTTCCTGTTTTCCACTATTATGGAAAGTTAATTCTGAATTTTTTGACAACTTATTGCAAGACTTTCTGTGCAAGTTGTGTTAATTTTCTTAGTATGTTGTGTTTATTTTGCATTGAAACTGTTCTACTTTGGATATGCACTTAGTAATTGGTTCTATGTTGAGTTCACAGTTGAAAGGGAAAAGCAGTTGAAGTGGACAGGTATAACTTTAGGGTTTACATGTTAGTGCTTCAACTGGTACTGAAATGTTTTTGAGACTTTAAAGGCAAATGTTGGTTTTCAAAATTTTGCTTTATAGAAACTTAGTGTTTTGAAAGGTCAGAATTTTGACAGTTCGAATGTTCTTAGCATTTAATTCCCCAACAAATACCTCTTCAGCAGTACGATATTTACAATACAATGCTTTGTGTTTATAATTTAATTCTAGAAATTTACCACAGAAGCAGACTTTTTAAAACTGCATTTTTAATCAGTGGAACCAAATATATAAAGTTGTAGCTTAATTGAAGACTTCCAATTCTAAACCCAGTATTATATAGCAGATTCTCTACAGACAATCCAATCATTGGGTGTTGTGTTTATCAGTTCAATTTTGCTTACAAAGTACTTGGAGTCCAACAATAGATAATTGATTGGGATGGCAATTAGGGTAACTCAAATTCTGGAAGTAATTTTTAAAAAAAAAAAAAATCCGATACTAGATACATAAGCTTCTCAGTGGGTTACTTTTCTTTCTTTTTCTTTTTTTTTTTACTGCTAAAATTTACTTCAATAGCTATATCTAAATTGTGCAAAATATTGGCATTAAAAAGGATGCTGAAGCTTTTTTTATGTCACTTAAAGGTTAATCAGAGTATCTGAAAGGAATTGCTTTTATAAAAGAAAAAACTAATTTTAGTTATTTGTCATGGAACAAATAAATTTTATTTTTGTTTGTTAACCTTATTGCATTTTCTTTTTTCTTTTTTTAAAAGTAAAATTGGCCCAAGAGGCTCAAAGTAGAAAATATTATTATTGACAAACCCTCACTTAGAACGTACTGCACTCTCAACTGTTAAAATTCCATCTCTAACATTTGGGTAAATCAGATGCTCCTCTGCCTGCCCTGAATGGACTCTCTACACTATAATAGGTAAAAAGAAAACAAGACTTTTTATGTTTTTTGTTTTTACCTTTTGTCTTAGAATCAATACTAAATATTGGCTTCAAGGCAGAAGAGTGGTAAGGACCAGGCAGTTGGGGGTAAGTGACTTGCCCAGGGTCACACAGCTAAGAAATATGTGGTCACATTTGAATCCAGGACCTCCTGTCTCTATGCCTGGCTCTTTATCCACTGAGCTGCCTAGCCACCTCGAGACTTAAGACTTTCAATAGAGAAAGTCCTCTGCTTTTCTCTTAAGTGTAATATTTATCTGGATACATTTCATACCAGGACCAGTGGTTTGAAATCCAGGAGTCAGCAGTCTGAACACAGTAAACCTATCAATAAGCCTTGTAAAGGTGGTGAGATTAACAGACTAACAAAGCAGAAGTTTGTATCTCTGTGGCCTGTCCTTCCATAGCCATGAATTTAGAATAAGAATTAATGGAAAAGGAACTTGTGGCACTAAATTTGAGATTTCCATTTTCTTCTTTTCTGCCATTGACTTTAATTCCAATCTTTTATACAAGCTTTAGTTTTGATACATCATATCCTAAGTTAGGAAGGACAATGTGAAACCCTGTTGTATAGAGAACTCAGAGGCCTGCTGCTCTCCAGGATTTGAAATTGTCTTACCATCAGTTACAAGTTTTGTCATTCCTTTGCTGTATGTCTCTTTCTAGTAAAAAGATTCCTCGACATTCCATTTTGTGCTTGAGCTCTACAGAGCTGTTGTTCCAACGTAGCCTTAAAGACAAGTGTGTGTATGCAGGGGAGGGAAGGAGCCCATAATGGCTTTTTTGCTTCTGAAGTGAGGTGTAGAAAAAAATAGACAAATAGAAACGCAAACCTATGAATAGGGCTATGGTTTTAAGCAGAAACACACTCGTGGCATGATTCTGGCATTTAATTTATATTAAAATTACCTGATAGAAATTTTAGAAACTCAGTTTCCAAAATGTTGGTAATTTACTACAACTACTATATGAGGAAATTGGCTAGAATATCATATTTCTTTGAAATATTGAGGCATGTAGGTATTCAGTTTAGTGCTCTAGTAAAGTTGGCTAAGTGAACTAAATCTTTCATTATAAAATAGTTAAAGATGCCTTTTCATGAAAAAAAACTTAGTTGGACCAAAAATTTCTATCAAAGGAGGGCTTAGTATAGTAGCTTGTGCTTATGATCAACTTTAATGGCATGTCAGTAGCACTATCTGTCAGAGGAGATGACTTGGTGATTATATAGGACAGAATTGCAGTGTGTGCCCACAGTACTTTTCCTGATTTGGGGATTTCTTTAGACCGTTAGTCATTATATGTGAAGTTCTTTGTTGGCCATCTCCTGGCTGCTTATTTGGGCCACACTGACTTGCTATTCAGAGGTGTGTGGTTTTGCTTATGGCTGTAGATCCTGGATTTTTCCTAAACAGATCTCATGTGTGTAAAAAGGAAGTTAACCTGTAATCCACCTGGTGTGAAGAAGTTGCAAATACTGGCTTAAACTAACAAATAAGAACTGCTAACACCTCCCTGGAATGCCCTCCTTATTCTCTGGAGGTACTGTGGAACCAGAAGTTAGCAGCTGGAAATAGCCTTGTTTTGATTTTGCATCCAGGGTGACAGTGAAGTCTCGCTCTGGTATGAAGTCTAGCAACACTTGAGGTGTTTATAAAGGCAGCTGTGGGCCAAGGCGCACACTAGGGTGTGCAGCTCTTCTCTACAGGGGCATGATCTGCTGCTAGCTAATCCAGGGTCGACGTGTGCTTCAATGGCAATCATCTCCTGGGCCACAGGATTCCATGCAGTAAAACCTGGAATAGCTAGTTTGAGAATCATAAGAGAAGGCAGGATGGCCCAACTAACTCTGGCTTGTGTGTTCACCTGAAGCATGTAGGGGGCTCATTTTTCATATTTATGTGCTCCCTCCAGGGACCTCACTTGCCTAGAAGTGACTGAAAGTGTTGAGAAGTCCTGGGAAATGCTCCTGAGCCACTGAAGCAGGAGGCCTTGTCCATGGTAGTTCGGGTTTTCAGTATTTAAGTCTTTTCTAATAGTCATTTGGAAAACTGCTAACTAGAGCTGACTACAACCATACTCAAGAACTTGGAAGTGGCCTGTTGTTGCCTCCAGGAAATGCCACAAACTCTTCTGCTTGATGTTAAGGCCTTTCCCAGTCTGGTTCTTTGCATCTCACTCTCCTTGTACTCACTGAACTCCAGGCAGACTGTCTTCAATGATGTCTCTGCAATATTCCTAGAATGGGCTAACTCCTAATATCCACCTCCTAGAATCCTCAGCTTCCTTCAAGGCCTAGCTCATGCTGGGTCCTGATGGAAAGCTCAAAGGCCCACAAGGAACAAGTTGCTCTTCTCATCGTACCAGTTTGTGATCTCTCTCCATATTTTATCACTACCAGTAAGTTGTAAGTGCCATGAAAATAAGAGCGCTCTCATTTTATCTGTTTCTCCAGCCCCCAACAGTCTTGAACCTAGTAGGCACTTAATGAATAACTGGCTAGAATGATTTGAAATAGCGGATTAATCAGAACACTTATTCCCTTACTACAAAATAACTAAATTTACCATATTTGAAGCCCTGAGCAAGGCTACAAATCAACTTAGGGCTGATTTTGTGTTCCCTTCCAGTTAACTTAAAAAAATTGCTACAGAACTATAATTTGTTTAAATTTTTAAAATAAATATATGCAATACTTTTAAGGAAAGTGATGAAATCAAAGAACTCCCCCAAAAAGTATGTGATTACACAACCATGCTTTAAAAAAAAACAAAAACTTCCAGTGTGGTTTATTTTTAACTAGACAATTTTAATTCATACCTCTACCTCCTGGGAGCATATGCATTTAGAAGTTACTGTTTTTCTGAAATGTAAGCATTCCACAGCACTTTGCTGTTAGGTTTTAGTATCCCTCTACCTCTGAAAATCCTTTTAGCTTTCCTTAAAGGTAACTGTTGTCTTCATAACAGACTTAATAGCTTTGGCTGCCTTCAATTGCCATAGGATATGCGTATAATTTGGAGCAGTGGCAATAAGGCAGAGTTGTACTTCCCCTTCACAAAGATGGGAAATAGCAGAGAGGGGTGGGAACTATTAAGGGGAAACATTGACCAGGTCTTACAAATAGGTCCAGCTGTTAAGTATGAGCATTAGGAATTCCTGAGACACTCCTTCAGGATGAGGATTGCTCCTATACATAGTTTGGAAACTAGTCTAGCCCTTGCTGACATTCTGTGTAATGTCTTTCTTCGTAACTGATACTTTGAGCTATTCCTCACCACCCATCAAAGATGTTGAGTTTTCCATCTGTAGGTTATGCAGTTGGTAGAAGACGACAATAAACATAAGAAGTTAAAACAATAAACTTGCGTTTTGAACGCTCATGCAAAATACTCAATCTGCATAGCAAATAAATGATAGGAAATTCCACATTGCATTCAGATTTAACATCTGTCTATTATGACTAGCTGTGGGCCAATCCCAGGAAAATGGGGGAAAAGTCTCCTGGTGTTAAAACTTGGAGCTCTACCAGTATACAATTAAGCGCTATCAGAACTATATTTTACATTTTTAACTGGTACAGAATGGAAAGTTTTCTACTAAAATGTGTAGATCATTTTCCCAAGGCATCCTGATGTTCCATATGTAGGATGTATTACCATTAAAACGGGCATGAAAGGAGTATGGCTATTTTGCTTTGTATAAAACTCCCAGGTAGTAACCAGTTCTCTGAGTCTTTAAGAATAGAACAAATGCCCCTCTGACTGAGATGCTTTAGATTATGAATACTGTATATACTGGAAGCAGTGGCAACATTTTAAGTTTCCCAGAAATTTGAGCTTTCTGTAATGTTTAATCATATTTGAAGGGGAACAAGCTCCATTGATAACAGTGCTTTAAATTTTACAAATCCACTTACCTATGTTACCTGGTTCATTGGCACAATGGTTGTGTGAAGTAGGTATAGGTGCTCCCATTTTTTAGAAGATAGTTTAAGATTAAATTACCTGCCTAAGGTCATACATCTGGCAAATGTTTTAGGCCCACTTTGAACATTTGGTCTTCTTGATTCCAAGCCCAGTAGCTCTTGCCATAATCTATGATGTGAATTTGTGTACGTGTATTATGGCTACAATTCTACCTTTGATGTGTCCATAGGAAAAAAAAATGGGGTAGACACAGTTTGCTTTCAAATGAAATTGTGGGATGAGAAACACAAAGCTCAGAATTTTGTTAGTCTGTACTCAGGAACCAAACTACAGGATGGCAGTATATCCATCAAAAGTTCCTGTTCTTTTTCTGTTTCCTTTCTTTGTCTGAATCCGATGCTCAGAGATCTGTAGTATCTGAACTATTACATGTTACCAAGTAAAATCTGAGCTTTAACTCCAGCACAAGTGGATAGAGATAAACAACTTTGTAAGAACTGTTCATTTAGAACATATTTGTAAAATAAAATATTAGAGTTTTTAGTATGTTGGGGTACATACATTAGAATTGCTACACTGGATTTGACTTTTGGGCTATGAAGACTAGACTCTTCTCTGGCCACTCTGCTAAGATATGTCACGGGAAGGTATGGTTAGTTGTCTTCCAAAAATATTAACTTTGTAGGTTAATACCTATCAAGTAAGATGTCATGTGTATAGTGCCTTTTTTGGACTCCCCTCCCAACTCTGGAGAAGGTTGGGGCCCCCAGAGATGTTCAAAGTATTCTGTGAATCTACATTGCTATTACCTTTCAATAGGCAGAGGCACAGTTAGCTCAAAAACAAGACACGGGGCAGGGGCAGGGCACTCATAACTCATCTAAGTTGGGTGAGTACTGGGGGGCACCCAAAGAATTCACAAGTAGAAAGTATTAGACATAAAAGGAAAACATGACTGAGGCACCCAATGTCCCTGGGGCATGTGTGTGGCAGCAGCAGCAGCATGTCAGCTTGATATTTTCACTGCTGGTCCCAGAATGAAGCATCATCTAAGCAAACTCCCCTGCTGGACCACCGTGACCCATCCCTTGTCAGGGAGGGTTCGTGGTTCTGTGCTTGCCTGGCCTCACTGGCCTCAACTATAAAGGTTGGCAGAAATTTGGGAACCATTAGGTGGTTGGCTGGGAGGGAGGAAGTAACCCTTTCCCTAAGAACAACAGCCGTCTCAGATAGAAAGCCTGCCACTCCCCAAGAAGAATTCTAGCTCCATGTGCCAGGCTCCCCAGCAGCTGACTAGAGCCCTTCCCTTGGATGCTTCTGCTGCAAGAGGCGGCTGGGGAGGGAACAGAATCCCCTCCATCCCTTTGCCACACCTGCCAAGAGACACAAGGGAAAGAGCATCCTCCTTAGAGTTGACACTGGCTGTTTAGTTCAACGTCTCCTTTAGATGTGAATTAAAAATGGAGTTCTTTAAATTGTACTTTTAGAACACATCAGAAGTTTTCTCCCCCTTGTACAATGACTCCAATTTGGATTTTTAGGCTCCATCTGTGAACAGGGCGGTGTTTGTTCTACACCAGTGTGGTAGATTTCCATCTTAGCATCCCTCTATCTCTGCCTTCTAACAATTTGTCTTTCTCCTTTTGGTCATTTTAGTTGCTCTTCTCTTAGTTCTTAAAAATACAATGACCAGCAGAGCTTTGAAGTACGAAGGGGTGAACTCTAGTTTCATGCAAATTCAGAATAATGCTTCCTGTTTGTCTCTCATAGCTTTACTCCCAACATCAAGTATTCTACTTTTAGCCATGGTGGGACTTTCTCTTCAAGGAAAAGTGTTTACAGAGTCTGTTTTGGTTTCCCACTTAGGATAAGTGAACAATACCTGAAAGTTCAGTTTGCCATTCTCTAAGTGAAATTTGATTTGTTTCTTTCCCAAATGTATTCACCATATCATACATTTACCTAAATTAAACCCGTACCACTTTTCTTGGTTGAAAGGCAAGAGCAAACAGTTTTCAAAAGAATTTGAAAGTATTAACCACAAGAAAGAATGTTCCAAATAACTAATAAGATACATGCATCTAAACAACCCTAAGATTTTCACTTTACACATCACAAATTGGAAAAGATGAAAAGATCACTCTGCTGACCCTCACTGCCTAAAAGGCCAGGTAGGTAAGATTGTTCCCCTTCCCAGTGTTCTCCAGCACCCTTATACAGAGATTGGAAGTTTCTAAGCTCTCTGCACATGGCCCCTGTCCTAACCAATGGTGTTCCCTCAATTTTAGGGGGTGCCCCCCTTTGCTCCATTGCCATTAATCAGTAATGGATTAGATTCAACACAAATATTTCAAAAAGTATAATCACAAATATACAAATTTAATACATGGAAGTTACCCTTCCACCTTCCACCCTGGGGAGGGGAAGATGATTCTGCTCATACTTAGTCCCCAGAGAGCAGCGGAAAGAGGGCTAAGATAGGTATATACAGAGGGCATACATATTTTTAACTGGGTTCCTCCCCCCAAATTAACATGCCTTTAGGCATTCCAAACCCCACTGGTGATTATCCACTACGTAAAACCTCCAGGGACTCCTTTTTGTCCACTGAATGAAGACCAGAATCCTTACTCTTAATTTTCAAGCTTTCTATAATCTGCTTCAAATGTATAATTTCTAGTTCTAGCTCTATTAAAATTATGTAGTATTCTGCTGTTTACCATCTTTTGAGTGCTTCTCATACTCTACTCTCTAAGCCTTTTCTCATTTCCCTGTGCCAGGAATCTTCTGCCTTCTCTGTTCCACCTCCATTTTCCATGAAAAACTATTAATCCTTTAAGACTGCTTAGCTTCTATCCTCTGTTTCTTCTCCATCCCCCAAGCTAGAAGGGACTAGGCCTTGCTCTGAAGCCATGTCCTTGGGGTGCTCCAATGCAGCGATCCTCTTCTAATGTCTGCTGTACGTTCCTGTTAGGTGTAGCCTTCCTAAACTGAGCAGTCCTAATCTGTATAAACAAGTCGGGGCCTCCAGAAAGCTGCCTCATTGTAGCTCCCCTTCAAGATTCTCCAATGCTATTGACCAGAGCCCCCATTCCAGTGGCTTCTCCATACCAGTTGCTAGTGATTTGCATCCCAGTTTCATTTAACTAGTTAACATCAATTAACTTTTACAAAGAAATACTGAGAAGACCTAATGGGACCCAAAGTTCAAACATTTCCACCCAACAAGGGTTCACTTTTTTTATTCTTCAGTCCCTTCAAAGAAGTCATAAAGCATTCACTAGGGGGCAGCTGGGTGGCCCAGAGATGGGGGTCCTGGGTTCAAATTTGGCCTCAGACACTTCCCAGCTGTGTGACCCTGGGCAAGTCACTTACCTATTTCCTAGCCCTTACCCCCTCTTCTGCCTTGGAACCAATACACAGTATTGATTCTATGATGGAGGGTAAGAAGGGTTTTTAGAAAACGAAGCATTCACTCTCAAGTTAATTTCCAAATGCCAAAGGGCAGAGCATCTTATAGGAACAATCTCCTGCCAGTTGAGTCCTAGGCATTCTAGTGGCTAGTGGGCCAGACAGAGCTGGCTCAAACTCTGGTGTGGTCTCCGGCTCCCCGACCTCTGGTGGGTCCCTCAACCCTCCAAAATTCACAGAGTTCTATTTCATAATACTAAACACCACAATATGGGACATGATAAATACTTCTTGAAGAGGGGAAATGGAAGAGGTTTCTATTAAATGGGCACATAAGTTACATCTCATCTAGCCTTCGTTTTTCATTGTGTCTTTGAAGCTAGACAGATGGACGGTGTGTTTAAATGGGGATTGTGTCCACCAACCAAATTTGGGCCCTCAGTCAAGTCAGGTGCCTTATTTTTTTTAAACCCTTATCTTCCATTTTAGAAGCTATACTGTGTATCGGTTCCAAGGCAGAAGACTGTGCAGTAAGGGCTAGGCAATGGGGGTTAAGTGACTTGCCCAGGGTCACACAGCTGAGAAGAAGTATCTGAGGCCAGATTGGAGCCCGGTCTGACTCTCAATCCATTGAGCCATCTAGCTACCGCCTAGGTGCCCTATTTTTTAAAGGGAATGTTTAGAACCATTATTACACCATTTCCAAGGAGGAAAGAAGTCTGAAGGGCAGGGGGAGGAGTGCTGAAAGTTGGAAGATCTGAATCGGAATCCTATCTCTGCCATCCTTTCTCTGGATTAACTCTAAAATCCCCTTTCTCTCTAAATTGATGATTTCTATTAATTCATTCTTTTAGTCTTAGTATTTGCTTTCTTCCACCACCACCCCCCCTCCTGGATTTTCTCATGCACATAATTTAACTTGGGGAACAATGCTTTTTTAATGAGGCCACTGGGAGTTATAACAATGAAACCATAATAAACATACTTTATACCTCTGTGCGCGTTCTAAGTATCTGCACACCATGGAGTCCGAGGCTGATTTCTGATCCATGTGTTTTATCTCCTTTGTATGGTTTTTTAATATGGAGAATCTTCAATAAACATTTTAATGAAAAGACAAAACTGCATCACAAAGTCTAGGAAGAGTCAGGAAATAAAACGGGACTGCAAAGAATATAAACAATGACCCAAATCTAAAATCACAGATTTGGCAATGATGAAATATTTTCAGATTAACTGACACGTGCTATAAAAATTTTAAATAAAACAATACTAACACCACTACTGATACCATTTGGAGTGAGTGGAGCACTTGGGGTCGCTTCTCTACGGCTCTGGGGCAGATGGCTGAGAGATCCGATTTAGGAGGACGGGAGAGAGACGGGAAGCCGGGAAGCCAGCTTCTAGGCCGGACCGTGCCTGCGTGACTAGGACCAGCGAGTCCTGTGAGTCCGTCAGGATGGAGCGCTTTAATCCTAAAGCAAGGAAGCTATAGCTAGGCTGGCTCGCTCGTCGGCTCCATGGTCTGTGCTGGGAAAGATTTAGCTTTGGGATTCATGGAAAAGAGATTCCATGGACACCCAACAGGAGTTGTAGATGCCACTTTCCTTCTAAATAGTCACTTGGTTTTCAGTCAGTTCTGAACACTGTAAATATGTTGCTGATTAAAAGATGAATTTTAGAGATCCAGACAATCCATCAATGAATCACCAAGAATTTATGAAGTACCTACGGCTTACACACGACATACACTGTGCTCCCACTGGGGATACAAAGAGGAGGAAATCAGATCTGCCTTTAAGCTTTAAGAGTCCCAACTGCAGGGAGACTTTTGGGACATCCCATATATCTTGCTTATACATAGCTGTTTAGACTCTGAGCTCTTTGAGAGCAGGGGTTATTTTTTGCCTTTCTTTGTATGCACAAAGTTTACTTGGTACAATGCCTGGCACATAACAGGTGCTTAATAAATACATGTTGACTTATTTATAAGGCATTTTTTTGGTCTGGGAAACATGTAGCTGGGGAGGGGGGGCTCAGGAAAGACCTTTTCTGAATTGATTTGGCAAGATGTAACAAAGCCTAAATAGCAGACCCTTTTCTACGTGACCCAAGATGATCCGTTTTCATCTGAATCTCAAACATTGCTTTGAAACCAGTTAGATGTAGGAAAGCACGATACAGTGAAAAGTTTGGAGAGGTGTGAAGTCTGGCTGTATGACCTTGGGCAAGTCATTGCCTCGGTAGGCCTTGGTCTCTAGGTCCTTGTCAGCCTGGAGATTCTCCCGCTTCTAGGATTCTTCGGGATTCTGGATCAAACCAGGCCTTCAGCCATGCCTTTGGAGGCTTCTTTGGTCCGGTTCCTTGAGACCAGTTTGCATGTTTTGAATCCCTAACAATGCCAGAATGACTAGAGTCGTCTCATGTCACAGCCCCAGATATACAAAGAGCTAAATCAGACGGGAAAAATAGGAGAAGAGATCTACTACGCTAATGCGGATCACCATAAGTTTGGCCATCAGCAACGACAATTTGGGGGCCATCTCTTAAGGTCTCCATGTGTAGGTCTGTTCCTTATTTTTCTCTGTAAGAGGGGAATTCAATCCGAGTCACTGGAGAAAGTGGATGAGATCCAAGACCTTTTGAAGCACTGAATTGCATTCATTATCCTATTTCCAGGGCACACCCTACCCAAAATCCATGTACTTGGGCTCACGTTGTTGTGTCCCCTTTTGTGCGGCTCTCCAGAATGTGTTTTTCAAGGGGTCTTTGCCAAGACTTGTGCATTTTGTGGCGACAGACTGCGGTCATTTAAGAGATGGTTTAGTCATCTTTCAAAGTGTCTTAGATCAGATTATACTGCCTTTAGCCAAAGGTCTTGCAAGACTAACTTTAAAAAGAGTAGATGTACCGAGATCTTGATGGAACACCCATTTTACTTGGCTCCCTCCAAAGACTTTAGATACCGTCATTAGATCTTTGAGTCACATAGAATGTGGAGAAAAGTGCTTAGAGCTGCCAGTTGGAAGTCGGTTAAAGAATATCTTAGTAGGACCTTCCTGTGGAATCGGGGAGAAGGCATGAGGTTTTTCTTCAATCTGTGAGAATCTGTGAAGAATTGGTAAAGATCAGAGGGGAGAAAGACGAGGCGAAACTTGTTTCTCATCAGAACGGTCTTACGTGCTGTTAGAAAGAAACGTAGAATTGTGCGAAGTGTGAGGCGCTGGCAAACATGGCGAAATACATTTTGGAAAGACTTGAGTCGATTATTGAAGAGAAGACAAAAGAAAATGAGCTAATCAAGCTTATTTCTTCAGATGCTGAATTTGATTATTCTCTTGAGGAGAAATATAAAAATTCAGTCTTTAATCAGTGCAGGGAGTGAACTGTTGGGCGAGATTGTGTTTTTCTAAGTGAAAGAGAATCATCGACTGTTAGAGTGAGAGTCGGAGGTGACCCTGGCTTTCATTTTTAACATGGTTCAAATGCTCTAAATAGCCGTCCCTGTCTTTGTTTTATTTTTTATTTCATTGGTTAATCCATTGCATAGGAGTCATTTTAGAAAAGGAGGTTTCTCCACTTAATGAAATCATATTTAATGAACTGGGTTAAGGGCTCAAACTAATTAAATAGTAAGAGAGAGAGCTTGTAAATGTATTAACAAGAAAGAAATGATCCAAACGTACCCCCAGGATCTCTGTGAATCTTGAGAGGGAAAAGTATAGAAGAAAACAAGTCCCTTGGCAGGAGGAGAGGCGCCGGGCTAACGCAGGGGGCCAACCTCCCCAGTCAGCCCTGAGACCCCTACAGATGTGCCCATTTCCCTTAGACCTGCTGTCGATTGGGGGCTTCTCCAGGATTTCTGATTAGTTTTTTTCTTTTACTCATAGAATCCACACACACCAAGTATCTGACAGTGGCGACCATTCGTGACAATCACTGTTTATGTTTATTGACTAGCTCAGCTAAATACAGATCGCATATTTGTCTTAAAAAACGGAATGGACAGGCTCACCTGTGTATCGTTATTTCAACTGGGCGTTCCCAGGGATCCTGCAAAAACTGCTGCATTGAAAATAGAGGACAAAGATGAAATCAAAGAGTGAGTTTATGAATTTAAGTAACCTAATAGGAGGCGAATGACCAGAAGAGCCGAAGGACTCCCAGAGACCATCCAATCTGGGTCGGGGGTCCCCTTGTTTCACGGGGGCCAGAGAGTTTCAAGTTTCCTGGCCAAAGGGAGCTGCCCAGCCTCGGCCCTTTGAGCATCTCAGGCCGGCGATAGCCCCAGGGCGGGTCCCAAAGGTCGGCCATGGAGACCTGCGCCTGGCACGAAGCAGCTTCTCCCTAAAGGCCGGCTGAGTGGATGCTGCGGGATGCCTGGCTCCAGGGGCAGAGATGGACCTGGATGTTCAAACGCCCGGCCAGAACCTCAGAGCCCTGGAAGAGCTGAAGCCGCGTGGGAGGCTGGAAAAGCTTCAGACGGAGGGATAAGGCCTGGGTTCAAGTTTTACCTCTGCCACTCGCTGACCTTCAACCAGCCTCTGAACCCTGCCAGGTCTGGGTTTCCTCAGAGAAGGTGGCCGGAGGCCATGCGGGATAGGAAAAGCATCTCCCAGATTTCCTCTTCCCTACCCCAAACCCCTTCGGTTCGGCCTCTTCTTTCTCTGGGAAGCGAGGTGGTGCAGGGGTAGAGCTGGGTCTCACACTGAGGGAGGCCATCTTCTCAAATTCCAGTCTGGCCTCAGACACTAGCCGGGTGACCCTGGGCAAGTCACTTCACCCTGTTAGCCTCTGTTTGCTCATCTGTCGAATGAGCTGGAGAAGCAAATGGCAGCCACCCCAGGATCTTTGCCAAAAACTCCCAGTGGGATCCCCATGTATAGGACGTGACAGAAAATGACTGAACAGGTTCTTTTCGTAAAAGGCAGGAAGTTGTCCCTAAGCCGAGACTGGCCCCAGCTTTCCGGCGACTCCGGCCTCCTGTTCGCCTAAGGGGCATCGAGGCCCCCTTCACGCCGGCCGGAAGACGGCTAAGCGAGGAGAGTCGTGCACCGGGACCCAGTGAGCCTCCCCTGGGCCCAGGCCAAGTTAACGTCTCCGGGTGGTTCTCTGCTAAGCACGACAGACCAGAGGCTACGTTCACTCGTGCTCGGCGTCCCTCCAGGAAAGCCATCACCACCGAGACGTGGAGACTAGCTGGGCCAGGCAGGGGCGCCAGGAGGGCAGAGGCACCTCGCAGCTTTTCCCAGAGCCACTGGGAGACCCCATTCACCCGCCGACAGTCACATGGGCAGGGGGCTGTCAGAGCTGCACCCGTGTGACAAGGAGGGCCTCCAACTGGGTCTGTCAGTCTGTCTACCTGCTCCCACTTTCCTCCCTGTGGAGGGATGGTCTGGCCATTCCACAGTGGAAGTACAGTGGAAGCTGGAAGGACCTGGGTTCAGATCCTGCCTGGGGGGCTTATGACCTGGGCCACACTGGACAAGTCCCTTCCCCTCCCCAGGCCTCAGTTTCCTTATCTGTCAAATGCAGGATTGGGGGAGACAGACTCGAGAGGCCCCTGAGGTCCTTCCAGCCTTAGAGCCGTGACCCTGTCCAGCTCCTGGCTGGCTCCAACACCCATAATGGGGTTTTCTCGTCCCCAAACCCTCCCTTAGAGTTCCTCAATCTGTCCAGGTCCTCCTTCCTCATAGGAGTAGCAGTGTTTGTTTGTAGTAAGGAAAAGTCCCAGATGGTGGATTTGAGAGGGATAGATGACGTTTTAGAGAAGGCTCCGGACCTGGGAAGGGAGTCTTCACTGACTTTGCCCCTCGCCCCTTCCCTGGGTGGCTCTTGTGTGAAGCCCAGCCCTGGGGAAGGGATGGGCCTTGAGGTCTCCCAGCTGGGAAGTGTCCCAGGACCTCCGGCCTCCAGGCCTGGCTCCCTCAGCACTGAGCCTCCCGGCAGCTCCGCTGCTCCTCTTCCTAAAGCTCTTTGGCTCTTGAGTCACCGGCCTGTGAAATGTTTGTGCTTCATTCCTCTCACCTCAGAGCTAAATGTGGTCTTGGTCTCAAGTGGATTCTTTTCATTGGTGTTGGGGGTCGGATGAGGTCCAGGATGGGGTTCAGGAGGGGCTCCTCCATCTCATCCAGGCTCCGAGTCCCACAGCCACTCATGGGCCGGACCCTGCCATGGACCAGGCTGGGGGTTCTCGCCTGCTCGGTTTCCAGCCCGGCTCAGCTCCCTGGCCACAAGGGCCTAGTGGCTGCCCGAACCCCTCCTGATTCCAGAACTCGGGCATGCCGGCCTCCCAGGGCAGGACTTTAGGGCTCTTTTTCTTGGTAGTTCTTTGAGGGTCATTTTTTGTTGCTGTCTCTGATCTGCATTTATGAGGTTCCGGCTTGCCGGCACTGAGGCGTTGGAGTGCCTCCCCTCCAGGAGCTCCCATGCCACAGGGCCAGGCTCCTCGGTGTGAACAGAGGGAAGGCCCTGCAGCCAGGTGGGGGGAGGAAAAGGGGGATCGAGTGTTCCAGGCATGGGGGACCCCGGCAGAAAAGGCTTGAGCCCAAGAGATGGAGCATCAGGAGCTCTCCTTCCATGAACAATGGTCATGGAGGCTGGAATTCTCCATAGACCTCGCCATGGGGAAAGAACCCTGAACTTGGAATTATGGGAGCTGAGCTCCAATGTGGACCGTGATCACCCGCCCCCCGGGAGAACCTGGGATTCGCTTCTGGTCCAGCTCTGGCATCCTCTACCTCCCGCCTTCCGCGAAGCATCTCCATCCCATCCCGCTCTATCTCCATAGCTGTGGGGGTTTTCTTGGCAAAGACAGGGCAGCAGTGGGCCGTGTCCTCTTCCTGCTCATTTTACAGAGGAGGAAACGGAGGCACACCGTGGGCAGGGACTTGTCCAGGGTCAGCCAGCCGGGAAGTGCCTGGGGGGGCCAGACATCCACCTAGACCTGGGGGTCTCTCTAGTGCCTCCAGCGCGCCAGGCATGGTGCCGAGCCCCGGAGATACAAAGAAAAGAAAGCCCTAGGCGCACTCCAGTGGGGGAGACAAGCTGCAGAAAACCAGATCCCTGCAAGCTGTCCCCCTGGTAAATGGAAGGAAATCGGGGGCTGGGGGGTGGGGGGGGGGTTAGTTCCTGGCCTTGCAGGAGCTTCCTTACAGAAGGGGACATGAATTGAGGCTTGAGGTCGGTCAGAGAAGCTTGGAGGGGAGGTGGAGGTACAGAGAGTGCCAGGCACTGAGGGCTGGTCCCTAAAGTAAATAGAAGCCAGGACGGAGGCCGACCCCAGGTTCAGACCCCGCTCTGTGGACACAGCCCTGCCTGGCACCCGCTTGGTCCCGCTGGCCTGCTGTGCGGGGCCCCCCTTTCCCTATCTAGAATGGGGGCTTTCTGGAGTCCCGGTGCCTAGCCCCGAGCCTGGCCAATAACGAGATCGCCGGCGATGGGGCCCAACAAGCTTTTGGGGGTCTTCGGCCGCTCTGGCTCGCTCCGAGAGGGATCGGGAAGGCTTTGTCCTTTTCCAGCGCCCCCTCCCCGACCGGGATGGCAGCTCCTGGACCTCCCGGCCGCCATTGTGGCTCCCAAGACGCTGGCGCCCGCGAACCTGCGTCCTGGCCATGGGCCACTAGGGGGCGGTGTGCCCTCACAGAGCGTCGCGGGCCTCTCCAGTGATTCCGGGCCTTTCCGGGCAGGGGGAGGAGGGGGCCTTAATGGACTTTCAGAACACAATCCAGCGTGTGGCTTTTGTGCTCGCCCAGAAAGGAGATTTGTCTTCAGCCACGGCCCAGCGAGAAAGTGCTTACTTATCACAAATGACATCTGTTATTTTAAATGGAATAAACAAGCCGTCAGAAGGCCTGAAATAGAGCCTTTGTTCGGAAGCGCCGGCAAAGCCCCCCATCAGCTGCTCGGGACAATTAGTCCTGGAAGCGCCCCCTCGTCCCAGCAAGCTCCGCGGAAAGCCCCCGCGGGCCCAGAAAGGCCGGTGACCGCCCTGCGCTGGGAGGGGGGCGACCCTTCTGGGGAAGGCTGAAGAAGGCTGGCAGGTGCAGCCTCGGAGAGGCTCTGCGGAGGCTCTAATTGACCTGCTTTGGGGAGCCGAGGAGCCCCCCCCACTTACCTTATGCTTTAAAAAAGGAAGGGTACGACGTCTGCTCTGGGCATGCCCAACGGCGATCCGCCAAGTTTTAGGAACAGAGCTTCCGTTACCCTGTGCTTTTTTTACCTAAAAAAAGGGGGTGCAGTGGGCAGCTAGGTGACTGTAGAGGAGAGCCAGACCCAGAGAAGGGAGGTTCTGGGCTCAGATCTGACTTCAGACACTTCCCAGCTGCGCGCCTGGGCAGGTCACTTCACACACACACACACACACACACACACACACACACACACACACACACACACCATTGCCCAGCCCTTATCACTCTTCTGCCTTAGAACACATACACAGTATTAATTCTAAGACAGAAGGGAAGGATTTTTTTTTTTTTAAGGGCATGCAAGGTTTCTCCAAACCTTCTCCAAAATGGGATCTTGCGGGCCTTATGAACAGGGACCCCTCCTGGTCCCATGCTTTTAATGCAGGGCCCTTCTCTGGGCAAATAAAAAACGGGATCTTGTCCTGCATTGAAAGCCCAGACGCAGGAGGCACCTGTGCCCTGCCTTGGCTGGACGTCATCTGGGGCACTTTGTTCAGCTCTGGTTGAAGGTTTGCAAGGAGGCGAGCAGGATGGCGAGGATCCTGCCTGAGGAAGCTCTGGGAATTCTGGACGGCAATAGAAGAGAAGACCCAGGGGCCCCTGACCCTCTCTTTAAGGAGATGCCAAGGTTTAGCCAGCTTGGGCGTCGTTCCAGGGAGCAGAATAAATAGGAACAATGAATGGAAGCCATAAGAGACAAATCTAGGTTCCACGCAAGTAAAAAGGCCTTCCCGACCTGAAAGGGAAGCTGTGGGCTGCCTGGGAAATAATGGCTTTCTCTTCACTTCAGGGCATCTTGAGGCACAAGCTAGTCCTATAGAGATTTCTGTTTAAATTCAAACAGGTTAGATGGCTCTCAAGGTTCCCCTTTACTTCTAAATTTCCATGAAATATGGAATCCTAGGATATTAGATCCTGTATTTCCCATATTTTAAAGTAATAAGGAACTGCGGCAGTCATCTAATTCAATCCATTTTACAGAAGAGTAAACTGAGGCAGAATGGACTTTTCCCCTGGGACTTTAGAAACCTCGTATTATTCACATGCAAATAGGACATGACCTAGAATTAGAGCCAGAAGAGACTTTAGAGGCTGAACCTAACCCCCTTATCTTACAGGGGAGGAAACCCAGGCTTAGAAAGGTTTAGTGAGTTATCCAGGGTCTGGGTTAGAATTTGAACACATATTCTAGGGCTCTCTCACTGCACCATCTAGTTTCCCCAAAGTTTAGTTATTTACAGTCATTTTCCTCCCATCTTCTACCTCTCCCTGGTCTTCCTTCGGCTCTCCCATCCTCTACCTCAGTCACCTATCTTGTCCCATTCCTCACCTGAGAGGAGTCAGAGATATGCTCATTTCTACTGTTCTCTCCCCCCATTAAATTGGAAGGTCAGTGCAATTTGAGATTGTTTCCTTGTCTTTACTGCATCCCCAGTGTGCCTGGCACAGTGCAAGCTCTTGATGAATACATACCTGGGTCTCAATTGGTTTAAAGGTTACAAACGATCTTATTTGATCATTTTTAATGGCTACAAATCTGACTTACAAGTTAAGAACTTCAGGAACAATCCCAGAAATAACCCTGGATAGGAGTCGAGAAATCCCCTGTCAGACACTGGTTCTGCTCCCTGGAAGACCATCTCAGTACATGGGCTAAACCTATGAGGGGTTAGCGGGGTATCTGCCCTGGGCATGTGAAGACCCCCTCCAAGGGGCAGGTGAAAACAGTTGGTTCTGACAGCCACAGTGGCAGCTGCCGTGGGCACTATGGAAAGCTCATTGCCTGGTCAGGCATCAAAGAAGTCAAGGGCATCTGCCTCAGCCTGGCCATCACCAGCCATTCTGGCCTTTGTCTTGCCACCAGGATGCTGGCTTTGTGCCACTCTGTCTTCACTCAAACCCAAATCCCCTGAAGGGTGAGACCTGACCCCCATGACTTCTTCCCATGCACCTTGGTCAAGTGCCACTCCAGAAGCTCATTTCTGTCATCCCTGAACAGAGAGAGAGCACCGGCACAGATTCCATTCTTTGGGAAGGGACAGCCCTGCAGATACCAGGAAGTCCACACTCTTCTAGCAGGCAGGATGGCTGGGTTTGCTGCCTGGGGTGGTCCAGCTTTGGTCTGTTCCGTGAGATGCAGGAAGATAAGGAGTTCATGGATGTTTGTAATGCACCAAATAAGCCAGTTGTCCACTCCAGAGGAGGAATTTCTTCAAGGCCTGCTAGTTCCACTCTAGATGTCTGAGTTTTTCACATTCCTGATCTCTTAGGGCAGATGCTGTTTTATTACCTTCCTAGATCACAGCTTTTCCACGAGTGCTCCCATTTTATAGGCCCGGATCTTGTTTTCCCCGTTGTTATCTCATTCTCCATCCCACTTCTACAAGCTCCCTCTTTTGCGTGGTCTTCCTCTGATAGAATGGAAGCTCTTTGAGGGCAGGAGCCCAGCCCAGTCTTGGCACAGAAAACACTTCAGAAATGCTCCTTGACTTTCCAGAAGGGAGATACCATGATGATGATGATGTTGGCATTTAGTCTCTATTCTCCGTTGACTTAGGGACAGACACTCAGAGTGGGTCCAGTGAGCCAGTATGAAAAGCTGAGCTCTTTTTCCTGCATAATTACATCTTGACAACCCATTCCACTGGTCTTCTGACCCGGCCTTGTCCCACGTGGACTCTTCCTGCTTGGGACCATCTTGGACCATGTAGGGTGAAGGCTAACATTGCCAAGTTTTTTACTTCTCATTTCAGCGATTCCCCAGCCTTTGGAGCTGGTTCTCTTTTAATGACTTGATCTTATTTGATCGTTTTTAATGGCTACAAATCTGTCTTCCCCTGAAGTCTTTGTCTCCTCGGCCAGGTCATCTTTCCCCCACCTCCTATGGAGATGTTCCAAGACTTGCCCAGGATTGCGCAACAGTAAGTGGCCGAGGCAGAATTTGGTGTCGCCAAATCCTTCCTGCTCTCCGCCTAGTGAAGGTTCCTCAAAGGATGGGATGTGCTGGAAGGCAGGAGGGAGGCAGCCAGAGGGGAGCGGATGAGGATCGGAGTGGCAGAGGCCCGACTAAGGAGAAGAGGGCGGGGATGGCGGTGGAGTGCCCAAGCAGAGGCGGCCGCCCTGGCAGCGAGAGGAGCCGCGTGGTGAGAGGCGGCTGTGAGGGAGCAATGGGAGCTCTCGAGACAACGCGAACAAACGACTCTGCGAACTTTAAAAGCGCGATACAATGCCCGGGATGCCCGACAACAGATTCGTCACAGACTTCATTCTATCGCGATTAGGGAAGGGAACCTGGAAACCCAGAGGGAGCGGCGTAGAGCAGCTGGCGTCAAGCAGGACCTTGAGCGAGACCCTCACACAGTCTTAGAGGAGGATCCATCCCGCCGCGGACTTCCTCCGCAGGGAGAGCCGAACAGGCTTCTGGTTATTGTCAGACTCGGACGAGAAGGGAAGGGCTGAGGAATAGCAAGTGGGGCGAGGGCGGCTGGGGTAGAGTCTCTCACAAAACAAGGGGGGACCCCTAAACCTCACTCCTCACTCTCACTAAAACTGATCCACAGCAGGAAGAAGACACGAGTGCACGTGGGGGCACGCACACAGAGTTGGGTCTGTGGTTGCTCCTTTTTCAGTTGTGTCTGATTCTTTGTAACTCAGTTGGGGAGTTTCTCAGCGAAGACCTCGGAGTGGGTGGCCATAACCTTCTCCAGCTTCATTTCACAGACCAGGAAACTGAGGCAAACAGGAGGAAGCGATTTGCCCGGGGTCCCCCAGCTAGGAAGTGAGAGAGGCTGGATTTGAACGCAACTCTTCTGACTCCAGATCTGGTACTTTATCCACCGTGCCTCACCAGGGAAATAGGAGGAGAGAAAGGGAAGATGGGAAGAGGGGGAACATGGAGGAAGGTAGATGAAGAGAGATTAGTCCTAAGCGAAGCAAACTCCCAGGCTGAGTATGAACAGGTCTTTTTTTTTTTTTTTTTTTTTAAGTGACAAAGAATGAACGTCACTTAAAGGGATGTCTCGATGTCGTTGTGGTTGGGTTGTGTTTGACTCTTCCTGACCCCGTAGCACCCCCCACCCCACCCCCACCCTTGGCCCTTTGCCTTCGGGGTTTCCCAGCACCAGCTCTGCCCCATGGGCTCCCAGCTTCTCTAAGAAGAGCCTGAATTGACTCCTTTAGGGAGGGACCCCTTCATCTCCTGCTGCCCGAGGCACTCCCGGAAGTCTTCTCCGCCCGCAGTCCGGAGCATCCGCCTTGCCAGCTTCCCACAGCATCTCTAGGCTGGTGGATGGCCACACTCACTGCGGAGTGTCGGTGTGCGGGAATACGTTGTGCCATCGGAGAGGGCGAAGGGGACAAGATCTTGTGAAGGGCCCCCTTGTGCCAGGCACTGCCAAGTGCTTTAGCAATATGGGGTCCTCTGACCCTCACTAGAACCCTGCCCAGTGACCCCCACTTTGACAGCTGGGGAAAGTGAAGCAGGAGGAGATGAAGGGCTTGCCTGGGGTCACCAGGCGGTCTTTGCCTGAGGCGGAATTTGAACAGGCGAAACAGGGCAGAATGACCCATATACAGATACAATATATACAGACACAGAGACATAGAGATGGGCAGATAGACGCATACATGTTCTTCTGGACATGGCCAGTGGAGAGATTTGTTTTGTTTGATTCTACAGGTTTGCAAAAGGAGTTTTGTTTTTATTTTTTTCTCAATTAGGAACGAGGAGGAGGAAAATAAGGTGGATTTTAAATCATTTTTTTAAAAAGAATCCCTTCTAACCAGACAAGTGCTTATCAAGCCTTTCTTGAATATTTTTAGTGAGAGGGAAATTCTGCCTCCAGAAGCCTCCTGGAATTGTTAGGAGGTTTGCCCTTAACGCTATTATTTTTTCTTTCCTTCCAAAATATTTTATCCCCCCCCCATAGGTAAAAATGATTTTTGGCATTTGTTTTCTAACATCTTAAGTTCCATATTCTCTTCTTCCCCCTCCCTGAGACAGTAAGCAATTTGCTATTGCTTATACATGTGCTATCATAAAAAAGTTTCTGAATTTAAGACCAAAGAAGAGATAGAGAACATTACAAGATGTAAAATGCATAATTTTGATTATACTAAATTTAAAAAGTTTTGTACAAACAAAACCAATGCAACCAAAATTAGAAGGGAAACTGCAAACTGGGAAAACAATTTTATAACCAAAATCTTTGACAAAGATCTAATTTCTCAAATTTATAAGGAACTAAGTAAAATGTACAAGAAATCAAGCCATTCCCCAATTGACGAATGGTCAAGGGACATGGATAGGCAGTTTTCAGATGAAGAAACCAAAACTATCAATAATCATATGAAAAAATGTTCTAAATCCCTCCAGATTAGAGAAATGCCAATCAAAACAATTCTGAGATACCACCTTACACCTAGCAGAGTGGTCAATACGATGGTAAAGGAAAATAACAAATGTTGGAGGGGATATGGCAGAATTGGGACACTAATGCATTGCTGGTGAATTTGTGAATTGACCCAATCATTCTGGAACACAATTTGGAATTATGCCCAAAGGGTTTTTAAAGAATGCATGCCTTTTGATCCACTACTAGGCCTGTATCCCAAAGAGATAAAAAAAAAATAAGGATAGACTTATTTGTACAAAAATATTTATAGCTGCACTTTTTGTGGTAGCAAAAAATTGAAACTGAGGGGATGTCCCTCAATTGAGGAATGGCCAAACAAATTTTGGTATATAATGGTGATGGAATATGACTGTGCTCTAAAGAATGATGAAGTGATTGATTTCTATAAGAACTGGAAAGACCTACATGAACTGATGTGAAATGAAACATTGTGGGGTGATCAAATGTAATGCCTTTGCTACTAACAATACAATGATCCAGAACAATTCTGAGAGACTTGTGAAAAAGAATGCTATCCATCTCCAGAGAAAGAACTGTTGAAGTTGAAATGCAGGTGAAAACATGATTTATCACTTGTTTATTTGGGTATATGATTTGGGGTTTTGGTTTTAAAAGTTTACTCTATTATAAAAATGAACACTATAGAAACAGGTTTTGAGTAATGTGAAATGTTAAATGTGAAATCCAGTGGAATTACTTGTCAACTACAGGAGAAGGGAGGGAAGAGGGGAGGGAGGCAACATAAATCATGTAACCTTGGAAAACATGTGCAGATTTGTTACTGGAATAAAATAAAGAAAATATTTAAAAGAACTGTTTAAAACATTTGCAGAAATAAATACAAACCTAAAGAAAGTGGAAAAAAAAGAAAATTCCATAGCTGTCATGTTGTGGAAGAAGACACGTTAAAAACATGAAGAAAATAAAGGGGAGAATGGTCTGCTTCTATCTTCATTCAGATTCCATCAGTTCTTTCTCTGGTGGTAGATAGCATTTTTCGTAATAATTGGGATTGTCCTGGATCATCATATATCCCTGTGAATAGCTGGGTCATTCCCAGTTGTTCATCATACATTATTGCTATTGCTGTATATAATATCTCCTTGTTCTGCTCACTTCACTCTGCATCAGTTCATGCAGGTCTTCCTGGGTTTTTCTGAAATCCTCACTTGTCCTTATGTTGACCCACAGGTTGTCTGTTTCTAATTTCCATCCATCACTCTCAGTACAGTTTTTGAAGCTAAGGAGAATTCATCTATTACCAGTTCCACATGACAACCTTTAAATATTCCTAAGAACTCCATCATCTCTTAAGTCATTCTTCTCCACAAAGCCCCAGTGCCTGTTTATTTTCATATATTGTGGTTATCAATCTTCTCCTCATTCTGGCCACCTTCCATTTGCCCTCCTCTTGCAGATCTAAGAGAAAATGATAGAAAGACAGAAATAGGGATTGAAGAAGAAATAGAAGAGGTCATCTAGTCCAGCACCATCATTTTACAAAAGAAGAAAGGAAGCCCAGGAAGATTAAATGAATACCAGAGAATAAAAGAAAGTGGCCAGAAGGAGATCCAAGATGGCCACACCTAGAAATGATTTGTCCCTCCCCCTTTTGGTAGCTCCCAGTACATTTTGAGTTAATTGTGTTCATCTTTCCCAAGTGAGGCTGTAATATGAATAGGAGTGAAGGCCATGTCTCTTCTGCAGCACAGAGAACCTTTGTGTAGTAAGGGGCCTGGAAAATTATTGTGGAATTGGTTAATTTGTTTATTTATTCATTAAACAATTTTCCAAGGACTTTGCTATGCAAAGCTAGTGCCTTGGAGAAAATTAAAATATAGGTAAGTTGTAGTCCTGAATGAATGAATAAATGAGTGAGTGAATGATGGAGTAATGAACGAATGAGGAAATGGAATGATCAATTATGGGAGTGGGGAGAAGGAAGGAGAATAGGGTTGGAGAACCACAAATGAGAGAACAAAATAAGTCTTGGACTAGCTTCATACAAATAAATACAACTTACAACTGACTAGATTTTTTTATTTCAAGAGAGAAAAATATAAAACATTCAATAAGACTGTGCTTTAAATTAAGAATTTAAGATGCTTAATAATTTAAGAAATTAAGAATTTATTCAACAAATTCAGCAAATAAGAAGAAAATATTTCATTTCCAGTCCATGGCCAATTATACTGTAACAATAGGGAGGATGGGGGAGAAAGAAAGAGAAGGCTAAGGAAGAGAGGGAGGAAGGGAGAGAGTGGGAAAATGGAAGAAAAAAAGGGAGATCAGAAAAGGAGACAATGAAAGAGAGAAGAGTTGATTTTTTTTTCTCCCTATGCCCCAACCCCTGGCCTCCGCCTTTCCTTTCTCTACACTTCAAACTCACTGTTTCCCAACCCAAAATAAGCTTATTGCTGCATCCTTGAGGAAAATCTCAAGCCTCTCAATGCTTCGGAACCACCTTTCCTAGTCAAGGGTGCCTAGGAAAACCTTAGGAGGTTGGGGACATAGGACCTGGAAAGGGAGGGACATTGAAAACCTCAGTATCCCAGCCAAGACTTGGGGTTCAACTGAGCTGATTCAAAATCCAATACTCTTGTCCCTATCTCCTGCTATCTCTCTAATGATCTATAAGTAAATTTGTTAATCTCAGGCTACTTGTATTTCTGGATTTCAAACTGTATTTTCCCATATAGTCCTCATTGTCCATAGAAGGAGTTTGTTTAATTTATTAACATTACGTGTTTTAAGAAATAATGGCCTTTGTGAAGCACTTACCAGCTGTGTGACACTGGGCAAGTCACTTGACCCCCACTGCCTAGCCTTTACCACTTTTCTACCTTGGAACCATTAGACAGGATTGATTCTGAGATGGAAGATGAGGGAAGAAAAGAAAACTAAAGAAAAGAAGAGAAGAGAAGAGAAGAGAAGAGAAGAGAAGAGAAGAGAAAAAGACAAAACAAGACAAGAAATAATGGTCTCTGGGAGTAGAAGTTTGGCAAATGAGTTAAAAAATTGCCATTAAGGAAAAACTGGTTGGACACGTGAGTGATAATAATCTATCTTCTACAGACCAGAGTCCAGAAGAGACCAGATGTGTTTGCAATTCAACACATGTCCCGATCAGTGTCTTTGTCCTAGCCATGCCTAGTGCCAGCCAGGCTCTCTCTCCACATCTCCATTTTGGGGGGGGGGGGGAATCCTTGGTTTCCTTCAGGGATTCCTCTTAAGGGTCACCTCTTCCTTGAAGCCTTCTGGAGCCATCCTCCAGTCCATGGCCAGGGCAGGTCCTTCCCAAAAGACCTTGTATCCATTTTGTGTATATTCTGAGAAGCCAGAGTTCCATGTGTGCTTCTAAATATTCTGCATATACTTCAGATATGTCTTTATATTTCACATACACTTAATGCTCATAGATAGTCTGCATATACTTAAAAGCACATGCATAAATTCTCCACATATATCCATCTCACAGGTCCTTCTCTTCCTTTAAGACAGAGCTGAAGCATCACCCTTTGTGTAGAGCCTTTTTGGATGCCCCAATTGCTAGTGCTCTCCTTCCTAAGCTATTTTGTATTTAACTTCTTTGTATATATTTGTATTTATTCACCTTTTGTCTATAAGATATACATACACATGTATGTGTGTATATGCATATGTATAGACAAGTATATATTTAGTTATGTGTTTTTGTATATATAATATATTTGTATTCACACAAATAGATACAGACAACATATAATTTTTGTGTATATATAAATATTTATGCATTATATATAATATTATATGTACACTATGTAGACATATAATACAAATATACATATACATATTTTAATATATATGTTGTATGTACTTGTCTCCACCATTAGAATAAAAGCTCTGTGCATCTGTGGGATTGTTTCAGTCTCTACAACTGTGCCCCCAGTGCCTGGCCATAGTAGGTGCTGTTAAGTATTTATTTACACCAGGAAGATCAGAATTTAATAATACCTCGAGGGACCAAGCCAAGCCAATGGACAGTGCATTGTTTTTTTAAACCATAAAGTAAAGAAAATAGACAGAATAAGTTGATATTTTTTCTTTCAGAGTAAAATGATAATTTTTTTTTTGTGCCAACTGATGGGTCCAGTCCTTCTAGTGTCAGTAGTTGACTCAACGATCTTGTGAGGTAGGCATCACAGCTGTTATTATCCCTGTTTTACAGATGAGGAAACTGAGGTTGAAGAAGGGTAAGTGACTTGCCCCATGGTCAACCAAGGATCAGAGCAAGGATTTGAACCCAGGACTCTCCTGACTCCAAGAGCAGCCCCCTGAGCCTTGAGGCCATGGTCACTCAGATAACTGCCACAGAGTACGTGCATACTGTGGAGCAGGCAGTGCTGCCACCAAGAAAGGCAAAAACATGAGGTCCTTGTTCTCAGGGAGCTCCCAGGCAAATGAGGGAGGCAACAGGTGATATACAAACCCTGGTTAAATAAACACAAAGCAGATGGAAGGTAAGCTCAGAGGGAAGGCGCTAGAAGTGGGGAAAAGGGGGTCTTGCAAGGATAAGATTTGATAATATTTAATAAACAATAGCATTTATTAAATACCCACCGTTTGCCAGGCACTGTGCTAAGTGTTTTACAATGATTACCTCCTTTGACCCTCACCTGCAAACTAGGTGTTCAACCCCCTTTTTATAGATGTAGAAAGGTAGACCAAGGTTCAATGACTTGCCCAGGGTTACCCAATGCCTATGCGTCTGAGGTCATATTTAAACCCAGGTCTTCCTGACTGCAGACCCAGAACTCCATGTGCTATGGCACCCCTAAAGGAAGATGAATCTTCAGGAGGTCAGGAGAGCCAGGAGGAGAGACAAGGACATCTTTAGGGATGGGGCCAGCAGACGGCGTGTTCTGTGTGAGGGGCAGCGGGTCAGGAGCTTAGCCGGACTGTTAGTCGGGGGGATGAGGGGAGGATGAAGGGGATGAAGTCTTGTCTAGGTTATGAAGAACTTCAGATTCTACACTTTTCTCTTATTAAATGTAAATGGCCTACTTAGATGAACCTAAAAAGCAGACGAGACAGAGCCAGTGTCCGCAAGTATAAAAGAAAGAACACTGGACTTCATGTGCAAAGCCCTGATGCCTTCCTGCTGCAGGTTCTATGGTGTCCGGGTCCTAGCGGAGCAGCTTTAGATGGCGGCAATCCCCATCCCTGAGCTGGCACCCCAGAAACTCCCGTGATCTTCTGAATCATTCCTCCCTCCTGCAAAGTGGATACAGCCCTTGCTACAGTCACAGAGATGGTCAGATCTGGATTTTTGAGGGGCATCTTGACCTTCTTCTGATCATTGGTGTCTTTTAAAAACATTTCACGGTTGCTCTTTAAAACCAAAAACCATCTTAGAATCAATATTGTGTATTGGTTCTAAGGCAAAAGAGTAGTAAGGGCCAGGTAATAAGGGTTAAGGGACTTACCCAGGTTCACACATTTAGGAAGTGTGTGAGGTCAGATTTGAACCCTGGACCTCCCGTCTCTTCGTCCAGCTCTCCATCTACTGAGCTGCCTAGCTTCTCCTCCATCAAACTCCACCATGGATGCTCTTTTTTAAAAATTGCTATTGCTTCTCAATGACCTTTTTACTACCCTTAACCAATAAAACTTTTTTTTTTGGAACAAATAGATAAAATCAAGAAAAACAATACTCCATGGTTATATCTGACAATGTAGGCTCCATTCTTCACCTGAAACCTATTACCTTTTTTTTTTTTTTTTTCAGATAGTGGGAGACACATTTTACCATTTTCTGGAGTCAAAATTGCTCATTATATAGATTAGATTTCTGAAGTCTTTGAATGTTATCCTCCTTTATGTTACTATTATCATTGTGTCCGTTGTTTTCCTCCTTTTGCTTATCTCATTCCTCATCCACAATTCTTCCTAAATTCATTTATTCATTCAATGCCATACCAAAATACCCCAAATTATCTCCTAGAGCTAGAAAAAAAATAACAAAATTCATCTGGAAGAAGAAAAGACCTAGAATGTCGGACTTCCTCCATTCCTGAAGAGCTTCCTAAATTTCTCCAAATCCTTCACCTTTGACATTATGTTCATCAATCCATTTTTATTGCGTTAAGAAGGCATTTTGGGGAGAGCTTTAGCTCAGAAGACAGGACCTGTATTCAAGTCTCACCTCTGATGTTCACTACCCTTACAACTTTGGGTACCACCATGAGCCACATTTCTTTCATCTGAAAAATGAGGTTCGGCTCAGAAGATTTCTGCGCCAGGATTGTCCCAGCCAAAACTGAACCATCTGTCATCCGATAACACCTCTTAGGTTTAATCTGCAGCGTTAGCATTTTCTCCATCCCTTCCCCAAGTCTATCCCGACAATAAGACAATAAATCAGGCCCCTGGTGGGTAGCGTTTGCCCATTTCTAAGGTGCGAAGCTCCCACCGAATCCGTCCTAAACCCTCTGGGACACAGCCCACTCCCATCCTTCAGCCTTTCCTCCATCCATTGGCAGCCCGACCACTTCCAGTTCTCTGCTGCTCCCCCGAGCAAGACATCCCGCTCATCCCTGCCTGGCCGTGGGACCCAGGCTGTCCTGGGGACGGGCGGGGTGACTCAGGGACTCCTCGTTGGCGGGGACCGTGACCCCAAATCTCCTAGAGTGCCTCCACGGCGCAGTCCCTCTCCACATTTCGGAGAACTCTCACCAGCCTGCACAACAGTTTTGTTCCCTTAACACATCCATGAAATTAGAAAATAGAAACAGTTGCTGGTAGAAAATAAATAAAACTTCCATTTGCATAATGCTTTAGAGTTAGCGATCCATCCTGGCGGAGTGATTCTGGGCGAATCACAGACTCTGGCAGCTGGGCTCGTCTACACAGAGGGGCGAGCAGGACGCGATGGGCTGCCCTTTCTGGGTATTCGCTATCCCAGCGAGACCCTTGGCCTGGCCAAAAAAAAAAAAAAAAAAAACAACCCACGTTTGCAAAGTACTTAATGTCTTTCACAAATAACCCCAGGAAGGAGGACTGCAGGTGTTCTCTCCATTTTACAGAGGAGGAAAACCGAGGCTGACCCAGAATCAGAAAGCTAGTAAGAGGGGCTCAAACCCCAGCTTTCCAGCCTCCAAGCCTGGGCTCTCTATTTTAGCCAACCATAAATTCCCTCAGCGGCCGACTTCAGGGACGTTGTTCCTTATGGGTCAGAATCCAAGGAGAGACTGAGCCAGGGCTGTTGCCTGATTGCCTCGATCCGGGCCCAGATTTCTTTTATGCCTCGGACGTGGGGGATAATTTGGACCCCCCAACCTAGAGCTCTTTGCAAAATCCTGTTTGCTCGCTGTCCCTGCCCTTTGGCTAGCACAGATGTCTGCGGCTCCCTCGCTGACCTTTGCATATTTCATGCTAATTTCAGATTTCGGCTCTAATCTTGAACATTAATAGATTTAGTATAAATCCCCCCAAAAGTCATACTTAACTCCGATGGACGCGAAACCTTCATCTAATGCTAATGGTAAACTCCTATTTTCCATGAATGTAAAGCTAAGCAAAGTTCTCAGCCTTTGGGGAAATTAATGGCCTTTGGGAATATCACTTGCCGGGGACTGAACCTAATATAAGCAAAGGATCAAAGGACGGAGAAGCTAGGAGGGACCTCGGGGATGATCCACTCCGTGCGCCATTTTGTTGATGAGAAAACTGAGACCCGGAGGGGCTAAATGGTTTGTCTGTGCTCATGCCATAAAACTAGGATGTGACTCTGAACTAATCCGAATGAGTGAGAATATGTGGACAAAGTATAGATATATTTTTGGTGAAGTTCTAATTTCCATCATCTTCACACAGGTTATAAGAATGGAATTTGGTGCCCTATTAATGAATGAATGAGCCAATCAGTAAACATTTATGATGGGTCAGGTCCTGGGGATACAAAGGCAGAACAGATAATAATAATTTAAATAATAATAGTGAACTTTTATATAGCACTTTTGTGCTAAGCATTTTATAATCATTTCCTTTGATCTTCTTCACTACAACTGATTGGAGAAATAATCCTTGCTTGTGAGTGTGCATTCTATCTGGGAGACACCACATCCGTGTAAAGGTGTGGTATCCCCACTCAGCTCCCCCTTGCACTAACAAGTTGAGTTTTCAGAGGGGCGATGGATCCCTTGAGTTTAAGGGGTAACCAGTCGTTGACTATTTCTAACCCTGTAGCACACAAGCCCCAACCAGTGTGCTTCCATTAATAATAATAATTATTATTATAATAATAAATTCCATTAACAATAATATTATAACGTAATAATAATATGCATTATACATTATACATAATTAGCCCTTAGAAACGACATTTATATGAAAAAAAAATGCTATCCACCTCCAGAGAAAGAACTGCTGGAGCAGAAAAACAAATGAAAACACATAATTTATCACTTGTTATTTGGGTTTATGTTTGGGGCTTTTGGTTCTATAATATTATTCACTTACAAAAATGAATAATATAGAAATATGTTTTGGGTGATAATACAGGTATAACCTGAATGGAATTGCTTATTAGTTCCGGGAGTGGGGAGGGAAGAGAGGAGGGAGACATACGGATCTTATAACTTTGGAAAACTTATGTAGAAATTTGTTATTAAAATAAAAAATAGGAAAGACATTTATTCAAATGCCCTAGCAAGAAAGTGATTAAGCACTTTCCCCCCAAATCTGGGGGATTACTCATACGAATACACAAATTCTTCTCTGTTCCTGTTTTTTATTTGTCCTTTGTTTGGAAAAGGACCAATGATATAATCATGGGGTGATGCCTTGACTTGAATGTGCATTAGATTTAAGTAAGGTAGATAGCAGCACAAAGCCATCAGCCTCCCTCTTTCTTCCAGAGTCATCAAAGTCCAGTGTGAAGACAAAAAAGTCAGGACAACAATGTTGGTCCAGGACACAGCAGATAACTTTGGCATCTTTGATGTCCGACCAGGCTCCAGGTGCTCCACAAATGGAGCAAATCTATCCCTTCCAACAGGATGCTCAAAGCATGTGAAGGAATAGAATATAATTATTAATAGCCCTAATAATAATAACAACTTATAACACAATTATGAATATCTATAATAATATTATATAATGCAATGGTTAATATCTAGAACAATGTCATATTATTAGAGTATATTAGATACAGAATATAATATAAAATATATGGATGTATTATATATAGAATATGTTATATAATATATAGATATATTAGATATAGATATAATAATATCGATTATATGTTATATAATACAACTATTCATAAGTAAAATGATATAATAGCTAGAACCATTCTACAGTCTTTGTGGCTTATATACAAATGAGTTGAAAATATGTCAAAACAATTTGCATCCTTATGTAATTAAATAGCCTCCTTCCTATTTATACTTATCCTGGGCTTAGCAAGCCCCTTCTTTAGCGGGCAGCAAACCCAACCTCTTTCTGAATGATCACAAATATCAGATAAATTAAGTATTATTTTAATTAAATTTAATTAAATAGATACATTTTAAAATAAGTTTTAAAATGTTTGATTTAATAAAAGGCAACCGATATTGCAGTGGATGGAATACCAGCCCTGGAATCAGGAGGTCCTGTGTTCAAATCGAATGTCAAATACTTCCTAGCTGTGTGACCCTGAATAAGGCGCTTAAGTCTGGTTGCCTCAGTTTCTTCATCTGGAAAACGAGATGGAAAAGGAAATGGCTAACCCCTTCAGAATCTTTGCCAAGAAAATCCCAAGTGGGGTTACTGAGAGTTGGACATGACTGAAAAATGACCGCTACAATGACAAATTAATGAAATCGAATTAGTGAACTATGAATGAATGAAGTTTGGCTATTTGCTCTTTGGATGGAGGCATCTAGCATTTTCTAACACGGAATTCAGTAAAAGGATCCTCCAAAAGAACATCATATGCATGAAGAACGGTCCATTTTGTGGCACATTTTTCTGTCCCTCACTAACATTTTTGTGCTGGTTTGAGTTTGCCTGTGTGAAAAGTGCTTGAAGTCTAAGAAAGTGAGCAAACTGTGTTGGAGGAGAGCAGAGGAAGCCCAGGAGCCCGTCTGGCATCACACAGCCAGAACACAACAGAACTGGACACCAAACCAAAGCCTCTTCCAACATGGCGGGCGATTCGAGGGTGGAGGGGGAGCCGATCCCTGCATGGATGGAGAGGACACTGGGCAGAACGAAGGACTCAAGTCTCCCTTTTCTCACATCCCCTTCTGCAGACATGATGTCTGCCTCCGTTCCGGCTGACCTTTGCATAATTCATAATAATTTCAGATTTTAACTCTAATCTCTGCCCTTTATAGAATGGACCAAAAAGATTCAGGTGCTTTGAGAATCCCATTTGGGAAGAGTGCTTGTACGGATCATAGCCAATGCCTTTCTTTTCTTAAAAGGGAGAGCCGTGTCATTTATTATTAATAAAGGACAGCGGCGGGGGGCAGGGGGGGTCCTCCCATTCTCCAGCTGTGCCGTGGCCACAGAAGGGACAAAGAGAAGCTTCTGTCCCCAGGAGGAAGCCGCCGGGGAGGAAGGATTTCTTTCTCTTCTTTTGAAGCCACAATCTTGCTTCAAGAGAGCAGTTTTCTCACCTCACAATCCAAACCAATGGGCATTCTTTATCCTGACACCTGTGACTACAAAAGAAGGAAGTCATCAGTTTGCAGTGGAAAAGAGAGAAAGAAAAAACGTGCCTTTCATAAGTATGCCGACTGTGTAGGCTGAAGGGGAAAATCCATTTTCCTCCAAAGGAAACCATTGAAAGGGGTTCCCCCCCCTCATTACTCCCCATGACTGTCTGTTCCAAACAAACGTGACTTGAAGAGGGGATGCTTTCACGATTTAGCTTATCAGATACAAATGCTGGTGCTTTCCTGTGTCTAAATGCATGTAAATCCAAGAAGTCCACGTTTCCAAAGTCAGAAAAAAACCAAGCATTTAGTGAGCACCTTCTATAGATCAGGCACTGTGCAAAGAGCACCTCAGGGCCTCCCTGCTCTGGTCCTCTGAAGCAGGGGCTACCATAATTCCCACTTTACAGGCGAGGAAAGCGAGGGAGGCAGAGAATCACACAGCTAGGGAGCATCCGAAGCCAGATTTGAAGTCAGCCTTTCCTGATTCCAGGTCCAGTGCTTTATCTTCTGGGCCACACAGCGAAGTAAGTGAGGAATTTAGCTAAAACCTCCAATTCTTCTCAGCAAGCATTTATTAAGCACCTCCTATGTGCCCTTCTGTGTAGGAACCTCTGGGGAGACAAAGATAAAGTTAAAAGCAGCCCCTGCTCTCAGGGGGCTTCTATTCTACTTGGAGGATTTATTATTTTTTATATTTTATACTATATTATATACTATATTATTTTTTATATTTTATCTATATTCATTATATGTTATATATTTATTTACATAATGTATATATTTTTATTATATATAATGATATGCATTACATATTATATATACTTAATATATATTTATTATATATAATCATAATATATTTATATTATTATATTATTTAAGGAAAAGAACATGAGTAATCAAAGGGCAGGGTTCATAAGCAGAGCCTGGAAAAAGCCAGGGATGCATTTCTATTATAATCTTAGATGTAATTCTTGAAAATTGGAGGTTTTGTTGGAATTGTATGGATAATTACTTTAATTCTTGACAATTTTTGTTCTGCAGAGACCTAGAAAAAATGAGGATACATATGCCGGTGGTAATAAAAATAGCTCATGTGACATAGGAAGTTTGCAGCTTCCCAACAACCCTATAAGATGGGCGCTACAGGGGGCAGCTAGGTGGTAGAATAGCTAGAATGCTGCTTTGAATTTGGATTTTGAATGGGGATTATCTGAGCTCAAATCTTGCCTCAGATTCTTTTTTTTTTTTTTTTTTTTTTTTTTTTTACATTTTTAAACCCTTAACTTCTGTGCATTGGCTCATAGGTGGAAGAGTGGTAAGGGTGGACAATGGAGGTCAAGTGACCTGCCCAGGGTCACACAGCTGGGAAGTGTCTGAGGCTGGCTTTGAACCTAGGACCTCTCGTCTCTAGGCCTGTTGCCTCAGATTCTTAATAGCTCTGAGACCTTGAGCAAATCACTTACCTCTCTGCCTCAGTTTCCTTATCTGGAAAGGGGTGATAATAATAATAACTGCTCAGGGTTGTTGTGAGAATCAAATCATATGTGTGTAAAGTGTTTTATTATTCCCATTGTCTAGATTCTAGACTCTAGAAGAATAAACTGAGGCAGGAGCATGTCAAGAAGGCTGCAGGGAATGTCATGATGGTCTGGCTCCCTGCTAGATGAGGTATGAGGCTTGCCTATCAAACTTGGGATGGGGGAATGGAATGGAGTAATAATGGAATCCTGGCTTCTAGGGGAGTGGAGAGAAAATTGTTTCTGAAAGACTAGAGCCTAAAACACAGAATACAGTATTAATATTTTTCTTCAACTAAAGTCACTTGCAAGGATGTTTCTAGAGGTTCATCACTGTGCTCTTCTCTAACACTGTTAGGGCCACCTTAATCTCCCACCCATTGCCCATACCTCTTCTGTTCAAGGCAAAACTATGCTCTCTCAAGTTCTTATAGCCTTCATTTGGTCCTAAGCTTCAGCCCTCAGGTCCATCTCAACATTACTCTCTCCCCAGACATCTGAACCCTCTTGTGTGACATCTCTGGCCTCTCACAGAAATTCCTTTGGTTTGTTTCTCTTCCCTCCTCCATCCTCAGTCTTCAGACCTTTTCCAATGACTATTCCTTTTGGACTTCACTGATTCATCCTCAAACCTGATGCCCTTGGGGGAAAAAAGTTCATCTTTCCTCTCCTCCTTCTTAGCAGTCTACCAAATAATTTTGAGTGAACAAAGCAAAAATATTAGGATATAGGAAATCTAATTTACATTATAATTACCACACTCAGATAGGGTTCCTCTCTAATCCACATACACTTTGGAGAAGGGAGATTTTTACTGCTGTGTAGAGACTGAATCTATATAATACAATTTTGAATGTAGTGAAGGGTCCATTTTCAAGCTATCTTAAAAGAGAAGATACCAAGAAGCAAGTGGATCACAAACATTTACAAGAATGGTTCACAAATGAATGGGGAGTACCCTTGATGAAATACGGGAAGAATCAAGGCAGGTTTCCATAATAGATCACATCTTCTCAATCATAAGGGACTGGAGAGAACGCAGATCCTGTCATTTATTTTGTTTCTTGATAACCAAAAATAAAAGAAAAAAAGCATTTGTCTTCAGCAAGGTCATTTCTTTGGCGAGCTGATACTAAACTTTCCATGAGAACATTTACATCTGGAAAACCAGCTAACTCTACCAACCAGGTTGGGTTTATTTGTTGATTGTTAGGACTTATGAAAGAGATGAAGACAATGTTGGTAATGAAGATGAAATTTAGAGTGTGTTATGATGTGGACTTTTTTTTCTTTAGCAGAACTGATAGTTAAAACATTTACTAACACACCACTCAAAGCAAGAGGAACTGGGAATATTTAATCAAGAGAAGACTCAGGGAGAACTTAATAGTTGTCTTCATGTATGTGAAGGATGGTCAAGCAGGCAACAGATTAGACTTGGTCTGTTGGACCCCAAGGAGCAGAAATGAGAAAAATGGATGGAAGCTGCAAAGAAGCAAATCTAGCCTCAGTGGCATGGAAAACTGTCCAATAAGCAGGAATATCCCAAAGTACAGAGTCCTGGGAGATGGCAGGTGGGAGGGCTTCAAGCCAAGAATGGAAGACTCCATGTCTGATCTAATGCAGAAGGGAGCTGTAACAGCAGGCTGGATGATATCGTCCCCAAGGTTCCTTCCAGCTCCAAGTCCGATATTCCATGACTATTCTATTCAGATTATCCCATGTACCATCCAGAGAGCTCATATCACAATAGAGTTAGAGCTGGAAGGAATCTTGGAAGCCAACTAGTTCAACCCCCTTCATTTTAAAAACGAAGAAACTTTGTTCAACAATCTTCTATTTTAGGGGATCAAATAAAGAATAAAACAGAGACATGCATGCACCAAAGGATTTTGTGACTGCTGTGGAAGATGTCCATAAAGAAAAAACAACCTTCGATATCACTTATTTAATATTTATTGTCCTAGGTGCTGGGGATACCCCCCCCAAAAGAAAAATCTCTATCCTCAAAGAGCTTATTTGGGGAAAGCAACACGTACACATCTAAGGAGGTACACGGCACTGACCTCAACTCTCCCCAGATTCTTTCTATTCTTGAGCTGAAGCCAAATAACTCACCCTCAGCTTACACTGACTTTGGTGGGTTGGGGTGGTTCCCTAAAGGGATGGCTAGGCTGCTCCACTTCAATCATCAAGGTTCTACAGGTAACTCTGGGAAAGGAATGTACTCATTACTTCTTGCTATAGCTCATGAGTCCCCACTGTTGTGCTTCCCATGAACAAATCTCTTACTGATGACACCTTTCATTCTTCATCATGAAACATTAACAAAAAAGGAAAAGCATTAACAATCATCACATTTACTTAATAGAAGACACAAGCAGGTGTGATCAAAATATAACAATGTACCCATAAACCTGTGTCATGGTATCCTATCCATGTACACAGTGTCCACTGGGGACAGTGGCTATACACTTAAAGAAACAAAGCTGTGATGTGCGTGAGTAGGGACATCCATGTGTCTGAGGCAGTTCCTGACTCCGAACTGTACATCAGACCCTGGATATCAGGGGTCTTTTTAGGGGGCATCATTTCTCAACTTGTGTTCAGTGGAAGAGGGGGATCCTATGAAGCAGTCCAGGGGTTCTTTGGAGGAAACTATGATAATGATAGACAAGCACACAGAACAAAACAAGCTGGCTTTTCTATTTTATGCTCACACATAACTTTCAGAGATTAGCCATCATCTGTGGCTTTGGAAAGGTCTAGAAAGAATTTCTGAAAACACTAAATGATGTACAATCAATCAACTGTCTTGTCAGAATGAATGCAAAGTCACTAGTCAAGTCAAAGTCAAGTTAAGTCAAAGAGAGTCACTAATTCATTAGATTGTAAGCTTCCTGAGGACTATCCCTCACCATGTACCTCATTATGAATAATCGGGTAAAATTGGGAAGTTGGGAGACAAGAAAGCATAAAGGTTAATAACCGAGACTGACAATGGAAATGAGTACCCATGAATCTAGTTCAAAGATCAAAGCTAAAATTCTTCTGCACATAGCCAGTCTGGAAGAAACCTGCATATGATAAACTCTTTCCAAAATAAGCTTACTTCTATTTATTCTGATTCAAATTGTGAATTATGTAACCAGATTATGAAAGATAGCTACATTGGTTGGGGGGAGGAAATAGAAAAGCTTTTACCAACAAAATACAACTTCCTTTTTTTAAAAAAAGCAAAAATATGATAAATTGAACGGATGTCTCCCAACACCAGCTAGTATTAGTGTAGGAAGAAATTGTGGTTTTTTTTCTTGGTTCATTTTTCCCAATTATATGTAATAATTTTTAACATTTGCTTTCTAAAATTTTGAGTACCAAATTCTCTCCTTCCCTTTCTCCATTCCCTCTCTCCCTGGAGCAATGACAATTTGTTCTAGGTTGTATGTAATTAGAACCTACTTCCCTGGGCTTCATTTCCCAGCATCCCACCTTTCTTCTCATGTTATGGACTGACATAGGATGGATATAAGTTTTGTGTAGCCCCATCTCTCGCTCTCTCTTTCCCTTGATCACAGCAGCGGAAGCTAGCTGAAGAATTTACTCACATGGTCTTATTTTTGTTAGATAATTAGGTTTTTATTCTTTCTACTTCAAGTGATTATTAATGAACTTTATAAATATAATACTTGGAGTTATTGCATATTAATTTAAATCTTACAGTTGTATATGTGTGATCATGCAAAAAATATTTCCATATTGATCATATTGTAGAAGAAGATTCATATAAGCTAAAAACAAACAAACAAAAATGAAGAAAATAAAGTGGAGAGCAGCTAGGTGACTCAGCAGATTGAGAGCCAGGCCTAGAGATGGGAGGTGCTGGGTTCAAATCTGGCCTCCTACACTTACTGGCAGTGTGACCCTGGGCAAGTCACTTAACCTCCATTGTCTAGCCATTACCACTCTTCTGCCTTGGAACCAATACACAGTATTGATTCTAAGAAAGTGAGGGTTTTAAAAGAAGAGAAAAGAAAGTGAAAAACAGTGTACTTCAATCTGCATTCAGACTCCATCAGTTCTTTTTCTGAAATTGGATAGCATTTTTCACCAGGAGTTATTGCAAGACATTTAAAAAATTTTGTGATGCATCTTACAAGACAAGCCATCAAAACCAATTATTAGAGCCTGGGGCTGCTGGCAGTGGGAGCCTAGCTGTGCCCTGAGGCTGCCAGGCCAACCACCTGCCCACAGCTGCCAATTATTCCCTAGATCAGAAAAGCAACAGGACTCTCCCTATTGCCTTGCTTGCAAGATGTATAATGCTCAAAGCTAGCCATGTGTGTGGCAGAAGGATCACCAGATCATAAATTTGGAAAGAGATCTCAGAAGCTCCCTGAGAACAACCCATTCATTTTACAGATGAAGACACTAAGATAGGGATTGGTTAAGTGATTTGCCTAAGGTCACAGGTGGCAGAGTCAGGACTAGAACTCAGGGTTTTTTATCCCAAATACAGAATTCTCAGAAGGGAGGAGCAGATAGAAGCTAGCTTTGTGCCTAAGACAATCTGAGAGCCCCAAAACCCTGACAGTTTAGAGGAGAGACTAGAGTGGGAGAAGAAGGATAAGGATGTGAAAGAAGAAGGATAAGGTAGGTGGTGATGATGGCATTGGGTTCTGTTCTAATTCCTAGAAGTCCAGCTCCCTTTCCAGAATCATAGAAGTCCTGGGAAGTCCGGTCCAGTTCTGGATCTGAAGAGTCTATTTCAGAGTTCCCTTCATTCTCTGCAAGGGGCAGTGGGCATGCCTAGGTGGTATGTCGGGACGTAGTATTTGGGTCCTCAGCGCCCAAATCATGAAGCCATTCACTGTGAGTGATCCCTTCCACCAAGAATAAAACCCTCATTGATGACAGTCATACTGGTCTTACGGGGTAAGTTGTGGGTGGTATTCAATTCAGGGCAAAAGCCATCTGGGAACATGGATTCTTAGAATCCTAGACAATGGGAGCTGGAAGGGAGCTCCTTTATTTGGTAGAGGACGACCCTGTCCAGGGAGGGGAGCATCATTTTCCCCATCCTTGTTGCGCAACTCATCTCCAAGTTATCACTAAGAATCTCATCTGTTTTTCTTTTAGCATATGGTGGCAAGAGGGGGGATTGGTTGATCCACCTGACATCCATTAGGGCAGCTCGGGGCTCTCTTTTGTGCTCTGATAGGTTTCTTGGAAAGTCAGTTTCAAAAGCTGTAAAAATAGGTTGAAAACTATTTTAAAAAATAGTAGTTCTGACCTCAGACAGTTCCCAGCTGTGTGACCCTGGGCAAGTCACTTAACCCTCATTGCCTAGCACTTACCACTCTTCTGCCTTGGAAGCAATAACATAGTATTGATTCTAAGATGGAAGGTAAGGGTTAACAAAAATGAAATATTAGTTAATTAAATATCATGAAGGGAGACTCTGTGACCCCATTTGGGATTTTCTTGGCAAAGATACTGGTGTGATTTGCCATTTCCTTCTCCAGCTTATTTTTCAGATGAGGAAACTGAGGCCAAGAGGATTAAATGACTTGCCCAGGATAAGTGTCTGAGGCCAAATTTGAACTAAGAGAGATAAATCTTCCTGACTCCAGGACTGGCACTCTATCCATTGTGCCACCAATGCCCAAGGAGGGGGAAGGAAGTGTTAGAAAATATCTCCCAAAAGCAAAAGCATTGAGTGACCAGTACAAGTCCATCCCCTGTAGGGGCAGGGAGGGGGCGCCTATTGGCATGGAGGAATGCAGCAAAGTCTCCTGGGACAGCCTATTAGCAAATTGTTTATTTTGAGGGAGAAAAGGTCTCACCAAGAGCTTTAACTCATCTTTATTTTTTAATTACAGCATGTACACAGGTGAGTCAAACTAATGAAAAATAACCCTCCTGATATATAGCACATCTTAAAATCTAACTACCTCTCCCACTCTAGAAAATTAAGCCATCATAATTATTTTAGCACATTAAGAACAATAACTTTTATAGTAACTGGGGCTTTTAAAAGAGGGTATATGGTAGAGAAAGCACTCCCAGAGGACCCACGTTTAAATCCTAACCCTGAGGTGTACTGCCTGTATGACTCTGAATAAGTCACTTATCCACCCTGAGCCTCAGTACCCATATCTGTAAAATGGGAAGGTTAACCCGGATGTCCTCTGAGGTCCCCTCCGGAGATGGATCAGGGATGCTTCGATCTGGGAAACCTGCATTTGCCATTCATAACTAATAATCACTGACATTTATATACAGAATCTAACTGAGCCTCAGCACAGCCCTTTGAGGCAAGGGCAAAAGATATTATTAGAGGCAGATGGGTGGCTCCATAGATAGTGTACTGAACCTAGAGTGGGGAAGATTTGAGTTCAAATCCAGTCTCAGACCCTTATCAGCTGTGTCTGTTCATGAGTCACTTCACCTGTCTTCCTTAGTTTCCTCTTCTATAAAATGGGAATAATAATATCACTCATCTTCCCAGGATTATCGTAGGAATCAAACTAGGTCATATTTGTAAAAGTGTTTTCCATACCTTAAAATGCTACATAAATTGTTTTTAAAATATTTTTAAGTTTTTATTAAATTAATCTAATTTTTAAATAAGATTTTCTTTCCTCCAATTATATGTAAAAACTATTTTAATATATTTTAATATATTTTTTGTTTTTGAATTCTGGATTCTCTCCCTCCTTCTCATCCTCCTTTCTTTCTTCACTCCCGCCAATTCCTCCCTCTCCCTAAGACAGTGAGCAATCTGTTATAGATTTTACATGTACAATCATGTGAAACACTTTTCCATATTAGTCATTTTGTGGAAGAGATCTTGAACCCCCCCCCCCCCAAAGTAGAAAGGAAGTGAAATATCATACATTTCAGTCTGCACTCAGACTCCATCAGTTCTTTCTCGGAGGGCAGATGGCATTTTTCATCACTAGTCTCTGGAATCGTCTTAGATCCTGCCCTATCGAGAATAACCAAGTCATTCACAGTTTGTCCATCAAAATATATTGCTGTCACTGAGTACAATATTCTGGTTCTGCACACTTCACTTTGCATCGGTTCACATAAATCTTTCCAGGTTTTTCTGACATCCTCCTGCTCATCATTTCTTACAGCACAATAGTATTCTGTCACCCTCATATGCCACGACTTGTTCAGTCAGTCATTCCCCTCTTGATGGACAATCCCTCAATTTCCAATTCTTTGCTACCACAAAAAGAGCTGCAATAAGTATTGTGCACAGAGGCTCTTTCACCACTTTTTGGGATACAGACCAAGGAATGGTATTGATGGATCAAGGGGTCTGCACCATTTTGGAGTTCTCTGAGCATAGTTCCAAATTGTTCTCCAGGATGGTTGGATCAGATCAGTGCTAGCTATAATGAACCCTGTTCTACAGATGAGAAAACAGAGACTGAGAAGCACAAAATGACTAGCTCACACAGTTACCAAAAGTCTGAGGCAGAGTTTGAACCCAAGTCTTGATCTCTCTATCCCCCGCCATACCTACTCTCTAAAATGTTAGGTAGACGATGTATGCCTACTTTACCACAATGAGAAAAATACATCAAGAAAACATTCTATGGGTAAAAATCTTAGTTTGAAGTAATCTCCTGAAATTAAAAATATATAATATGTAATTTTCTCTTTTTTCCATTCATTTCTTCTTGGGCTTTAAAAGCTAACAAGGGAGAACCTTCCTTTTTTTTCTGTAGAAGTCATAGCCAACCTCCCAGTCTCCTGGGTTTGTAGCATCTTTCTTCCTCCTGCTCTCTAGCTTCTTGCAAATCTGGTAGACTCTGCCTTCAGGCCCTCTTTCTGAGGTTCCTCTCTCCCTAGATCTATGGTCCAACTCTTCCCTGGTTATATCCTCCAAGCTGGTCTTGATGCTTCTATTCCCTTCCCTCTCCAATCCAATCTATTCTTCACACTACTAACATAATAATTTTCTTAGGACACAGTTTTGCCCATGGGACTCGCTAACTCAAAGACCTTGGGTCAAACCCCATAAAAGTTGATCAGTGCATTAAAAGCAAAGTCAATGTCTCAGTGTTGAAAGTCTTCTACAATATGGCTCCCAACTCCTTTTGGAGATTCTCCCTTGCCCTCCCACCCAATATTCCTCTTCATGAAGTCAATGTTCCATCTAGATTGGACATTCCATCCAGACTTCACGTCCTGCCTTGGGGCATGACATTCTTCATGCCTGGCACTCCTTCTCCATCTTTGCCCCTCCAAAGCCTCATTCTCCTTCAAGGCTCAGCTCAAGTGCAATGGGTTCCTCCAAGCCTTTCTTCATCTCTCTGGTCATCATTGTTCTTGGTGTCTTCAATTTTCCTTGAACCTATACCTCTTTGGGTACAGGTTGCATCCTTCCAGAGGAATGTAAGCTCCCTGTAGGCAGGCATTGGCTTCTTTTTGTCATTGTCTTCTCAGCATCTAGCATGGTGCCTGACATAGATAAGAAACTTAGAAAATTATTTGAATCAAATCAAATCAAATAGTCATGAAGTCTGACACAGAGAAGAAACTTAGAAAATTATTTGAATTGAATCAAATCAGACAGTCATGAAATCTGCATAAAACAAATATTTTGATTCTAAACATAAGTGATAATGATCGCCAGTTTTCTTTTTTTTTTAAATCAATTTAATACTTTTTTGGCTTCCTGAGATATAGTAGTAGTAGTAGTAGTAGTAGTAGTAGTAGTAGTAGTAGTAGTAGTAGTAGTAGTAGTAATAATCTATCATTTATATAATCCTTTAAGGTCTGCAAGTACTTTATGAATATTATCTCACTTAACCTTATAAATAACCTAGAGAGGTAGACACTATTATTGTTTGTCAGATGAGGAAACTGAGACAAAAAGGGTTAAGTGACTTGCCTAGGACCACCCTGCTAGGAAGTATCTGAGTCCAAATTTGAACTCATGGAGAAGGATCTTCCTGACTCTAAACCCAGTGCTCTAACCACTATGCCAATAGTCTCCCTCAAATCTCTCCCCTCTCTAATCACTCCTCCACTTGGTTGCCAAAGTCTTATTCCTAAAACATAGCTATGGCCATGTTCCTCCTTTGCTCACAAAGCTTCCATAACTCCCTATTGCCTCTTGGATAAAATACAAACTCTCTGTTTGGCATTTAAAGGCTCTCACAGTCTAACTCCAGCCTACTTTTGCAGACTTATTACACATTCACCAATTTCTCCCCCCTCCTATTCTAGACAAACCAGAATTTGTCAACTTTGCATCTTCCATCTCCATGCCTTGCCTGGAATACTTTCCCTTCTCACCTCCTCCTTCGACAACCAGCAACTTTCATTAGAGTTCAAATCCTAAATATTTATTATCTAAATACTTGGTTCATCAGATAACAAGTGGCAGCTGGTCTATCTCAGAATCTCAGCATTTCAGGAATGGAAAGGTCATGAAGATCCATCTTCTGGTCCAATCCCAACCTCAAAAAAAAGGCCTTCTACAACGTGGCACAATGGGAATAATGCTGGACTGGAGTCAAGAAGTCTTTAGTTCTCAAGCACTTACTGCATGACCTTGGGCAAGTCATTTAACCCTGCTTGCCTCAGTTTCTGCATCTATAAAATGAGCCAGAGAAGGAAACAGCAAACCACTCCAGTATTTTTGCCAAGAAAACTCCAAAGAATAAGACATGACTGAAATGACTGAATAATAACAAAACCTTTGCTTTTTCACCCGTGAAAAGGAGATAATAGTAAGTCCCTCATAGACTTGTTTCAAGAATCAAAGAAGACAGCATGGGGAAGGCATTTTGCAGATCTTAAAAATGCTCTATAAATGTTAGCCGTGAAGATGGCGAGGAAGGGGAGGAAGAGGAGGGGGAGGTCTGAGCCTTGCAAAATAGAGCGGAATTAGGACTTCTCTTACTGGAAGTTGGTGTTTCTTTTGCTGCACCCCAAGAGTACATTAATTTTCTTGACCGCCATACCAGGGCATGACTCATTGAGCTACAAAAAAAAAAATAATAAAATAAAATAAATAAAAGCAGTGCTCCTAACCTTTGAAAAACAAAGATTCTTGGCTTGGCTTCCGTGAACCTTAAAATATATATATATTTTCATAGTGTATTTCAATCTAATTAGTTTTCTTTGTAATTTTATACATCTTATTTGTACATTTAAAAACTATGTTTCAAGAAGGGGTCCCTAAGGCTTCACCAGAATGCCTAAAGGGTCCATGACACAAAAAGGCAACCCCCTGTCTAGGCCTTTTTTTTAGGCAAAAAAAAAAAATCTTTTTCTTTAGATAAAAAAAAATAATTTTAGGCAAAATAACTAGGCCTCCCTTTTCCTGTATTTCGTAAGTGATTTTGAAAAAATACAAATAGAAGACTTTCTTGTGATCTCTATGAAAATCCACCATTTTAAATGTGCCCCAATGTTCTAGGTTCTCAAAATCCTTCTAGTTTGTGACATCCAGTGCATGAGCCGTCTCTCCCAGCTTTGTAGCATCTCTGGGGGTTGGTCATTTTAGTTGTAGCCGACTCTCTGGGACCCAATTTGGGGTTTTCTTGGCAAAGATCCTGGAGTGGTTGGCCATTTCCTTCTCCAGCTTGTTTGACAGATGAGGAAATTGAAACAGACAAGGTGAAGTGACTTGCTCAAGGTCACCCAGCTAGTAAATATCAGAGGCCAGATTTGAACTGAGGTCTTCCTGGTCTAGCCCTCTACCAGTTTTATAATCATGCCCTTTAAACCACTTTTTTTTTCAAGTCACTAATAAAATTGTTAAAAGCCAAACACAGATCCTTGGGGCTCTCCATGGCAGACTCCCACCGAGCCAGCAATGAGTCCTGGGTGGCTCCTGTTCAGATCTAGACATTTAAAGAGCTTGGGAGATTTTAGCCAATGCCTGCCTGCCTCAAACCCCGTGAATTCTTTCTACATCTTTCCCCTGCAATAAAGCCGTACCAGTTTAATGATCCTATTAAAAATGGAAATAAGATTAATTGGACACTCTCTGTTTTTGATGAAGTCCTGACTCTTCATGATCTTTACTTCCTTTTCTGGATGTTTACTAATCATCCCTTTAGTAAGAAGTTATAAAAAAGGGGCTGTGAGGTGGCTCAGTGTATTGAAAGGCCAAGAGGTCCTGGGTTCAAATTTGACTTCAGACAATTCTTAACTTGTGTGACCCTGGGCAAGTCACTTAACCCCCATGGCTTAGCCCTTACCACTCTTCTGCCTTAGAAAAAATACATAATATTGATTTTCAAATGGAAAGCAAGGTTTTAAAAAATAAGAAGCTATAAATGAAATAGAAATATTTAGAAAATATGAGAAATAAATATAAGTTCTACATAATTTATATAAAATGGGAAGTGTAGAAAAGATAATAAAGGTACCAGGGAGATTACAATAAATCTAAATGATTGTGGGTTTACACACTGGGTTGTAGGAGAGACCAGACCAGGTTAGGGAGATCAGAGGCCAGCTATGCTGCTGTTAACTGACAAAATGACTGTTGATCAACTGTCACCCCTGGGCCAGAGGCTTTGAATCCAACAGGCAAAGGCAAAAGGTTTTAACAGGGTTTAATTATATTTAACTTAAACAGAAGTGGGATAGGGATTTCTATACTTAAAACCTAAAGGATAAAAAACCACAGGGCAAGGGGAGGACTTATTCTACTCTAATCTAAGTGAGCCAGCAGGCAGGGCCCAAGGAACAGTGGAGTCTCTAGGAGGCTGAATCAATCCTGGTACCAGCCAGGCTTGAATCAGCACAGCCATGGATCTGAGGGTGGCTTTGAGGGTTCTCACAGTTTTCCAAAGATGCTCACTGGATGCCAAAATGCTAGGTGGTCCAAGATATCCAAGAAGAAAGAGCGTGCTTGAGAAACTGTCCACCAGATCCCAAACTTCTCCTCTTCTTGGTGCTGTTCTGTTGTTGCTGGAAATCCACATGCACTCAGGATCCCAGGGAAATCAGGAAGCAGGGTCTGAGATCTCCCTGGGCTGGCAACAGTTTGCCCACCACTAATGGAGTCTCTCTCTCAGGGCACACACACTTCCTGCCCCTTCATTCCATCCTAGAATGCACCAGCTCCAGCCTGCTAGATGAACCTTAATTCTTAATTAATTACTACCTAATCTTCCTCACAACAGAAGAAAATAGAAATCAAGCTTACTGACTGGTTTTTCAATTTTTTTTTCAAAAAGGAGACAGTATTTTCCTTTCTCTAATTGCGGGGCATTGTTCCTGTTTTCCATAATCTTTTTTAGACATCCCTGCCAGTGATTCAGATATCACATCAGCCAGTTCTGTAATATAACACACTATGGGGTTTAGGGAGTGTTCAAGGGGTATCTCTGAGCCCTTTTCAGAACTGCTCATTCACCTTGGGTGCCCACCTGCGACTCCAAGAGAAGGGGGCCTGTGCCTTGGCCACATTCCTGTATAACCTTGTTGGCTGACAGGCTAAACCAGGTGACCCAGAGCCCCCAAACCCATCGGTCAGTTAGGCAGTCGTCTGTCCTAAGCATGCGAAGACTTCTCCAGTGGAATGGGAGGACAAGAACAATTTATTCCAGTGGTGGTGGTCCTACGGAGCGCTTAGAGCTGGTCAGACATGGAAGATGCCAGGGTCATCCATTGCATCCAGAGCCATCCCCAGCCATCCTGACTTTTCTCTTGCCACTGGACTTGGATGACTCTGGGAGAGAGAGGGAGGCTGATGCCTCGGTGAAACTGCCTCCCTGAAATCCAATTCAAGTGCAAGTCAAGGTATCACCCCAAGATGTTGTTGGTCCTCTTCAAAACAATAAACAGACAATTCCATACCCTTCAAGGCGCTTTGCCTGGGCTGCTGGCTTGAACTCATAAAAAAAAAACAACTCAAATTATCTCAGGATTTAATGGAGAAGATACCCCAATATCTGCCAATCTAGTGGCAAATTGTATTTGGTCAGAATCAGAGTGGGGAGAAGAATGAAAGATGCCTGGCCCCATCTTTCCACTGGAGATCCTGGAGGTACTCACTATTGGGTCAAGGGGGCATTCTACTAAGAAGATAATCTGATTTAGTAGAAATATTTTAGTTATAAAACATACTTACAGTTTTGAACTTGGTATCAAGATACCTGAGTTATAAATCCATTAATAGGAATATAGTCTTAAAGCTAGAAAGAATCTTAGAGGATGTTAAATTCAACCTTTTCATTTTTTACAGATGAGGAAACTGAGGCACGAAGAAGTAAATGACAGACAGAATCAAAGAAGTAGTAAATGTCTGAGGCAGAATTTGAACTGAGAAAATGATAAATGTTGGAGAGAATGTGGCAAAATTGGGACACATGCATTGCTGGTGGAGTTGTGAACTGATCTAACCATTGTAGAGGGCAATTTGGAACTATGCCCAAGGGCTATAAAAGAATGTGTACCCTTTGATGCAGTAATGCCACTACTGGGTCTGTAGCCCAAAGAGATTTTAAAAATGGGAAAGGAACCTGCTTGTACAAAAATATTTATAGCTTCTCTTTTTGTGGTGGCAAAGAACTGGAAATTGAGGGGATGTCCATCCATTGGGGAATGTCTGAACAAAATGTATTATATGACGGTTATGGAATACTACTGTGCTGTAAGGAATGATGAACAGGAAGATTTCAGAAAAAGCTGGAAAGATCTTTGTGAACATCTGATGCAGAGTGAAGTAAACAGAACCAGAACTTTGTACACAACTTTGCTACTAACAGCAATGATCCAGAACACCTCTGAGGATCTTATGAAAAAGAATGCTATCCACCTCCACCGAAAGAACTGACAGATGAAAATAGTCTTATCACTTAACAGGTTGATCACTTTTTTTTTTTGGATGTATGATTCTGGGTTTGGGTTCTATAAGATTATTCACTTACAAAAATGAATAATATGGAAATGTTTTGTTTGATAATACATGTATAACCCAGTTTGAATTGCTTGTCAGCTCCTGGAGGTGAGGGGGAAGAAAAGAGGGAGACAATATGGATCATATAACTTTGGAAAACTTATGTGGCAATTTGTTATTAAAATTAAAAATTAAAATAAAAAAAAAAAAGAATTGAGGTCTTCCTCATTCCAGTGATGCCCCATCCATTTTGCCATCTTGATACCTCTATCTGGTTATCAAGTTTTGGGCCTCATTTTCCTCACCCCCAAAATGGAGGAGTTGTCCTGGGGGGGTCTCTAAGGCTTTCTCCCAGGTCTGAGATTTTATGCTAATACTTTCAAATATCTGGAGTAACTCTATTGACCTAAAAAAGGAAGGAGAGAGTTGGACTATTTGTCTCAGAGACTTTTAGATAAGAATAATTGACCATTAACATATCCATTATTTAACAAAGGCATTTATTTGCATGCAAAGCAGTTAAAAACAGTTTATTGACATATACAAGTGGCCTCCACATTTCCCATCATTCATTCACTAGGCAAACTTTTTCTCCCATCCTGCATCTAGTGATTGGAGTACTCTACTAACAGCGTATTCTTATTGATGATTCTAAATTAAAAGAGGCTAAAATTAATTAGTTCTTTGCGCACAGAAGCCCAGAAAAGCAACTCTCAGTCTACATGTTTTTCCTAGCTCTAACCTATTTAACTCTGTTTCTCAGATCTCAACTGCTTTTAACTAATTCTGAACAATGTCTAATATTCTTGCAGCCCCAAAGTTCTTTCCTTTCGTATGAGCTAATGCAAGTCCCTATTGCTACAATTAAGTGGATTTGTATCTTATTTTATCCTCAGTAGAGCCAAAGAACAAGGAGTTGCCATCTTCTTTCATGTAGAAGATGACTTAATTAAAACACCTCTGGATCTTTTTGTTTGTTTTCTTCTGGTTAATTAAGCCCAATTTCTTTTCCTCCCAGGTCCTACTTTCTAACTCTTTAATCTTTGAAAGATATCCTTCAAAGCAGGGAATGTTAACCACGAAGGTTGGGAAATGAGGAAGGGCAGGATGTATTTGGAAGCCAAAGATCCATTTTTCTTGCTATTCCCACTCTGACTTTGGTAACTGAGTTCCTGGTGGCTGAGGGTTTGCTCTGGTCCTTGGTTTCCCCAAAGACTGGGTTTCCTGTCCGAACCTCAGGCCTTCCAATCCCTGGTTTCTCTTGGCTTCCTTGAGGCTGTCATTGCCAGTCAGTGGTGACAAGGTGACTCCCTTCCTTCTTCTCCATCACTTGCCTTTCTCCCACTTGGAAGAAACTTCCTCATAATTAGAGCTATCATGAAACGGAAAGGGCCATCTCTAGAGAGAAGGAGTTTTCCTTCAAGTAATGTCAGAGATGCTGGGCAGAGGAAGATGCTGGCTCTGGTCCATATAAGTTAGGAGTAGAAGACTCTGAGATCCCTTCAAGCTCTGACAATTCTTGGCTGGGGATGAGGGGCTTGGATTCAACCTTCGATGTTGGTTTGGTTTTTATAGCTTTACCTTTTATTTTAGAATCAATGCTAAGTATGGGCTCCAAGGCAGAAGGGCTATTCGCCCAGGGTCCCACAGCTGGGAAGTGTCTGAGGCCAGATTGGAACCCAGACCTCCCATCTCCAGGGCTGGCTCTATCCACTGAACCACCCAGCTGTCCCCAAACTTCAATATTAATGGCATTCACATCTTTCCTAGACTAACCTCATGCTCTCAAGTCTACTTTCCAATCATGCTTTGCATATGTGTTTGTATCAATCACTAATCCATGGTTCCACGTGCTGATTCCTGGCCTTCATGGGGTCCTACGAGGCTCCCCAGACTCTTGGACCATGACTTTCCTGCTCTCATAGGTCTTTCTACCACTGGAATTCCCATTTTGACTGAAAGCATTATCTTTATGGCAACTTGTTAGCGAGGCACCTGGGGAAAA
>NC_058134.1:38142033-38164804 GCF_016433145.1 Gracilinanus agilis
GAAGGAAGGAAGAGGGGGAGGGAGAGAGGAAGGAAGGAAGGAGGGAGGAGGGAAGATCAATGACATAAGGTACAAAGAGTTTAAACGACCTTTCCCAGGTCTTCATAGCTAGTATCTTACAGATTATGTAGTCTAATGCCATCATTTCACAAGGAATATATCCAAGGAGCAGGAAGCCAGCCAATTGTTAAATTTTCCACATGAATATTTATATCTCAGAAATCAGCAAAGCTACATATCCGGGCTTGATTTATTGTTTTGTTGATTGTCTAGACTTAAGAAAGTGATGGAGAAAATGTTAATAATTCAGAAAAAAATTAAAAGTGTAAGCACATCCTTTTTCCCCCTAGAGAGCTTGTTGTTAAACATTTATTAGCATACTCCTAGACACTCCACATGAATAAATAAGAGGAAGAGAAAAAAAAATCAAAGTGGGAGAAAATGTCAATAAGTGGGAATATCAGGGAACGATGTGGGTGATTGTGCCTCTCCCAGGCCCTGTGATTCTCCACAAACCTCTAGGAACTGTTTATCAGGAATGGATGGCATTGGGCCTATTTTGTGATCAGCCAGATGAGTCAGAAACTGTTTTCTTTTCCCCTGACACATACTGCTGGTAATGCCAATAATGCTTTCCTGGAAATTGGCAGCTGGAGGAGTCTGAAAATCTTAAAGCACCTGCTAATTTTGGTTTGGTTTCACTAAGTGGAAACGCTAATCCAAGGTCTTTGTGAGCATCATATTGAGAACCAGAAATAGGAAGTGAAGGTGACAAAGGCAAGAGGCACTCAGAGATGAGTGATGCTCACCAAGCAGCCTACCGGGGAGCTAACACAGTCTTCCCAATGACCGATGGATTGGTCCAAAATTCAAATCCTACAAAAATATATGGGTTTTAATCATATTTTTTTGCAGTAGGTTCTCACCATTGTTTTTTAAAACCCTCATCTTCCATCTTAGAATCGATACTGTATATTGGTTCCAAGGCAGAAGAGCGGTAAGGGATTGGCAATGGGAGGTAAGTGACTTTCTCAGGCTCACATAGCTAGGAAGTGTCTGAGGCTGCATTTGAATCCAGGCCCTTCTGTCTTTAGGGCTGGCTCTCAATCTACTGAGCCACCTTGCCGCCCCCCAACTATCATTTTAAAAGTCCACAAACTTTTTAAAAAATAGGTGAAGAATAATTATTTATCCAAGCAAAAGCTTATCATTTTTTTTATTATTACGCCAAACGAGAGCCATCCAAATAGGTATTTGTTCTTCGTCCATTCATTCAACAAAGCTCTGTAGCCAGGGCCCCTTCCATGTCTCTGGCACTCCAGGATCTCTTCCATATCATGGCTTTGGCTCCCGAGCCCCCACCCACTGGTCACTTTATTGCCATAAACACACCTGAGGCACTTCCATCCATTACAATTTTTCATCAAAATCCTCAGCAAGCCAAATAGTAAAGGAGGAAAGACAGAGAGCTGGTGGCATCCATAACCTAATCCCCACAACTTCCCCAAAGGCAATGGCAAGTCACCATTCCAAGCAATTCCCAGGCATCCCAGCCCATCAGTAGAAGGACACTGTTTGGCTAGGGAAGAGTGCCCAGTGTAGAATAATAATAGCATTATTACTAATTATAATAATGATTATTATATAATAAATTACATATAATATATTATTATATAATATGTTATTATGTATTATATGTATTATATATAATATAATGATTATATAAGAATATAATTATAATGATTAATAGCACTATTACAAATAGTAAACTACCTACATATTAGTTTATTATTATGATGATGATTCCTCTGTGCCAGGCACTGTGCTAAGTGCTTTATAATTATCATCTCATTGGATCTTCGCAACAGCTCTGGATGGTAGGTGCTATTATTATTCCTGTTTTACAGATGAGGAAACCAAGGCAAACAGAAGTTAAGTGACTTGTCTAAGGTCACCTAGCTAGGAATAGAGAGAGAAAGAAAAGATAGCTCCTGCTCTTGAAGAGCTTCCAATCTGATGACTTGTTGACCGGCTGACCAACTGGCACAAGGGCCAGAGTCGGGTCAAGCTCCGCCTTCTCCATCTCCCTCCTGGCCTCCCCTTTTGCTCTGCTGACCCGGTCCCTGAGCTGAAAGCCTGAGGACCCGCGATGACACCGGAAACATCTCTGCAATTAGGATCGACCATTCTAGACCCTCTAAGAAGCGTCCTTTGGAACGCGGGAAAAGCGGCATCTCGAAATGTATTTATTTTTACACTTATAAAGCCACAGATTCCAATGAAATCCAATCAAAATCCTCCCTTACCTCACATGAATCAAGTATTATTTACGGGACCCCGAGTTCGTGAGAGGGATCTGAGGATGAAGAAAAGCCAGTGTTGGAGACCAAAGTTGTCGACTTCCGATTAATTAGTCTAATGAAGGCGAGAGCAAGCCTGAGCAGGACCCGGAGCTCGGATTGTCTCTGGTCCATGTTTCCCTCTCAGGTCCTGTCCTGCCCGGCTTCCCAGGCCAGCTTGGCAGAAAGCGGCGCCACTTGTAAAATATTGATAGTTTCTTGCTAACTGCATTATCCGAATCGGCTCATCCAAACTCCAGAAGAAAAGGCAGATGTTCTCGCCTGGCCTCCTGCCATCCAGCAGTTTTGTGTTGTGTTGTTTTTTTTCAACTATGGATGGTGCCAAGATGAAGTATTTGGGTCTTTTAAAAAAGTCTCTGCTGGTTCCTCCATCTGCCTCCCCTGCCATTTGGAAGCGGGACCTCCGGGGCGAAGAAGCTCGGCCTCCGCTCTGACTGGCAGCGGGGCGCTCTTCCAACGCCCCCATTGGAGCAGAGCAGATTGACCGCTGACAGCAGAGAGGGAGAGCATGGCCCCGTGGTGACTGACATTGAAAACCTCTAAATGCATTTCAAAAAGGGAAAGAGGAGAGGAGCAAAATAGAGTAAGGAGGGGGAAAGGAAGAGCCAGGAGAGAGAAGGAGGTGGGTGAGAGAGGCCTGAGGGGATGGGTTAGATAGGTAAGGTCCTTGGAAGTAAATGGTGCTGTCTTGGGAGCTTTCCATTTATTCATGCATTCATTCAACAAACATTTGTAGCCAGGGTCCCCATGGTCCTGGAATCATTTGCTGCTTTCTAGGCTTGCGGCTATTTTGATTAATCAGCCATGCACAACTACAGGGAATTCAGTCATTTAAAAAAAAAAAAAAAATATATATATATATATATATAAATAACTTCAATAAATTATTCCTTGGAAACAGGAAGCAAAGTAAATAACCAAGAGGGTTAATCACATACTAGTCTGCCTGGTGTCTCTGCTGAGAAAATTTAGGGCTCCCCTCAAGGAAACTGGTGAGAAGACTCCAGACATCCTCGCCCATCAGGAGAAAGCCACCGTAGAGGACTGAGCCCTCATTCTCTTGTTCAATCATGTTCCCACTGACAGAAGAGCTCCAAATGTCCGGACCAGATCCGCTCCACCTCTCCTACCCTCTGCCTTCTCAAATGGTCACTCTCCTCAGTGTCCATCCCCCACCTCCATGAGATTGGCATTGGCCATCCAGAGACGGACACACTCATGCATTGTTGATGGAGCCATGAATGAGGGCAACCATTTTGGAAAACAATCTGGAATTTTGCAAATCAAGTGACCAAAATGTCTATACTTTTGACCCAAGGCTTAGCATATTCCTCGGGGAACTCAGTGATATAAAGATGAAGCCCAAAGAGGTCAAATAAATTTTTCCAAGGTCGTGAAGGTGTGAAGTGGTGAAGCCAGGACTGGAATTCCTGTCTGCCCAGTGCCGATCTCTTTCTGCTCCGCCATGATTCCTTTTTGCTTTGATGGCAGCCATAGGATATTTACTTGGGTGGATTTCAAGGAGAACAAAAACTAAAGGAATGGAGGGGGCATGGGCACTTACCCTGAGGCACCATAACGTATTCTATTCCTACCTAAATGTATGTTTTGGGGGCAGCTGTGTGCCTCAGTGGATTGAGAGTCAGAACTAGAGATGGGAGGTCTTAGGTTCAAGTCTGGTCTCAGATACTTCCTAGCTGTGTGATTCTGGGCAAGTCACTTGACCCTCATTGCCTAGCCCTTACTGCTCTTCTGCCTTGGAAAAATGCCCAGTATTGATTCTAAGATGAAGGTAAAAGTTGGACAAGTCACTTAACCCCCACTGGCTAGCCCTTACCATTCTGCTACCTTGGAACCAATACACAATAATGATTCGAAGACAAGGATTTTAATAAATTTAATTCTAAGGCAAGGATTTCAATAAATAAACAAACAAATGAATGAATGAATGAATATGTTTGGCAGAGCAAATGGAGCCCTCTGAGAGCTAACTTCAGTAGATAATGTACATATACATGACCTTTCCCCTAAACCTACTCTTCTTCTTAATGTCACCATTTCTGTTTGGGATCCCATCCCTCAGTTCCCCAGATTGGAATCCTTAGAGCTATTCTCCCATTCTTCACTTTCCCTCATGCTGCCCTATCTGGTCAGTTGCCCAGACCTGTTAATCTCTTGGATCTGTCTTCTCTGTTCCCATCAAATGCTCGGGCTCTGCTCCTCTCCCTCCTGGACTATTTACAATAAAATCCTAATTGGTTCCTCTGCCTCCACGCTCTCTCCTCCAATCTAATCTCCCCAGGATGCCAAATTGATATTCTCAAAGTGGTTCTGACCATAGCTTAAAGGCTTCCAGGATAAAATTCAATCTCCTTGGGCACTTAAAACTCTTCACAGTATGCTCCAAACCATTTTTCCAGACTGATTTCATATTACGCATTCTAGCCAACCGAGTCTACTTTTCCCCCTAAAGGACACTCCATCATCTCCTACCTCTGTCGTCCAGCCATCCATGTCTACCATGGTCTCCTTCCTCACTTCCATCTCACCTCCTTTAAGATCTCAGCACAGAACCCCCTCAGTTGTTCAATCACCCTCACTCCATGCTACTTTGTATTTCATTTTTATTTGAGAGTCATGTTTGGCAGATAGAGCTGACCTCAGAATCGAGAAGAAAAGGGTTCAAGCCTCTGGGTGGTGGTCCCCTCAAGTAGTTTCTGAAACCAAGTTATAGAAAGGTTGCTGAGCTGTTTGCAGGGCCAGGTGTTTCTTCAGGGGCGGGGGAGAAGCTGGCAAATATTTAACAACCAGAACTCTAAAAAAATATGGATTCACTTTAAATTTAATCTTCATTATTAATATTTTCTCCATCACTTTCTTAAATCTAGACCCTAAATAAAACAATGAATTAAGCCTTGATTCATAGAGCTAGCCAATTTCTTGAGTGTAAATGTTCACACTGAAAATTTAACAATCAGCTTTCTCAAGACTGGAAGTTGTTCACATTTGTCCTCAGACACTTCTTAGCTGTGTGACCCTGGGTAAATCACTTAACCCCTATTGTCAAGGTCTTACTGCTCTTCTGCCTTAGAACCAATACACAGTATTGATTCTAAGCTGGAAGGGTTTAAAAAGATTGAAAGAAGTAGCTCCAATGCATCCCTAGGTGTCTGCATTGCAAATTTCTTAAACTAATGACATTTTAGGGATGAACCAATTTAACACCAAAGTTCCCCAAAACCTCAAAACAGAACCTAAAATTAAGAAAAAAAAAACAAACAAAAGAAAAATCCATTCTATGTTTTCTCTTGTGCATGCTATATCTATTCAGTCTTACAGTGGCTCCTGGAGAGAAGGAACTGTTTTTGATTTTATATTCCCAGCACTGAGTAAAATGCCTGGTCCTTTGGGTCCAGAAGTATATTTCATCTGTTGTTTTGTTGTGTTAAGTCATTTTCAGTCATATCTGACTCTTCTAAACCTCATTTACTGTTTTCTTGGCAAGGATACTGGAGTATTTACCATTTCCTTCTCCAGTTCATTTACAGATGAAGAAATCGAGGCAAACAGGGTTGAGTGACTTGCCCAGGATCATGCAGCTAGTTTAAAGCCGGATTTGAACTCATGAAGATGCGTCTTCCTGACTCCAGGTCTAATATTCTATCCACTTGGCCAACTAGCTACCCCTTTACTGGTATGGGAACCCCAGAGAAAACCCATCTACAGATATTCTGCAAATCTTCCTGTTGCCTGGGGCAGTGACTTAGTGACCTGACCAGTGTGGGGCAGAGGCAGAAGTAGAACCAAGGTCTTCCTGGCTCTAAAGTGCTCTATATTTCATTAATCGGTTAAATAAATCAATAAGTCAATAAGCATACCCAACAGGCTTTCCCAAAAGTCTTAACAGCCCTTAGACATTTGGAAGACCCTATATTAAATTCCTATTATGTTCTAGGCACAAAGACAAAAAGGAAGCCACCCCTGCCCTCAAGAGGCTTACAGTCTATCAACTATGCCAAGATGGTTCTCTTAATGCCTGGCAATGAGTAAGTGCTAATTAAAGGAATTAAATGGAATGGTCTTAATATCGACCATATTACTGGCAGGACTATGGCAGAATTCCCACGAGACACTTATTTCTTTTACAATTAAGGAAGAGGGAATTTAAGCTCATGTCAATGATTGCCTCGTTGGAACAATTAGAAATCCAGTGGGCTAGCCTTTGGCAGCCAGATCTTGTCATCTCTGAGCATGTAACAGTTGATCCAAATGGGATCTTCCTGGAGCTCAGAAGCCATTTAACATATCGACTGTAATAAAACTGGTCCGCGATCAGGTCTTCAAGCGAGACTCTCCTCAAAAACCTTGCTTTGAGCCTGAGACAAGATAAAATGGAGTCAAATGGCTTTTCAAAAATAATGAATAAGAACCAAGTTTCACAGCAGCAATAACCCCTGAAATCCCAGTGCTTCGCCAAATCCTGCTTCCTTTGTGAGATTCTAGCAATCCTGTAGTCATTCGGTCAACAGGCATTTATTACGTGGCTATGACAGGAACCGGACTAAGCCCTGGGATGCAAAGCAAGACCCTTCCCCTCTCTCCCCCAATAAATAAACCCCATTCAAAGAGCTTTCCTGCTACAGAGGCAGACAACATCACAGCTAGCACTGACAGAACTTCTTAAGGTTGGTGAGCACTTTTTAGGTGCTTTTTCTTTTGATCCTCCTGACAATCCTGAGAGGTTGTCACTGTGGCTGTTTCCATTTTACAGAAGAGGAAACAAAGCTGGGAAGTATCTGGGACAGGGAAGAACTCAAGTCATCTTTTTTTTAACCCTTATCTTCCATTTTAGAATTAATACTATATGGAGGCAGCTAGAGGGTTCGGTGGAGCAAGAGTCAGACCTGAAGATGGGAAATCCTGGGTTCAAATCTGGCTTCAGAAACTTCTCAGCTGTGTGACCCTGGGCAAGTTGCCTGACCTCCATTGCCTAGCCCTGACCACTCTTCTGCCTTGAAACCAATACACAGCATTGATTCTCAGATGGAAGGTAAGGTTTTTTTTCTTTTTTAATCAATACTGTGTATTAGTTCCAAGGTAGAAGAATGATAAGGGCTAGGCAAAGAGGATTAAGTGACTTGCCCAGGGTCACAAAGCTAAGGAACTCAAGACTTCTTCACATGAAATCCAATATTTTTAGACAAATATCTGGCTGCCTCAACATGCAAAAAAGTGTACATTCAAGATATATACAGAGAAGATGGAAAGTAGTTTTGGCAGTGGAGACATTAGTAGTCAGGGATAGGGAAGATCTCCTGCAGAAGGTGGGATTTGAGTTCAGTCTTGATGGAAGACAGGAGTCCAATGGTAAGGAGGAAGAGCATTCCAGGTGTGGGGAAAGCCAGTGAAATGTCTGGGATCAGGAGATGGATGGAGAGAGGAGCAATAGGGAGGCCAGGGGCATCAGCTCATAGCATTTTAGAAGGGGGCTAAGGGTGAGAATCTGGAAAAGGTAGGAGGGGACCAGGTTATAAAGCGCTTTAAATGCCTAATGGAATATTTTATATTTGATCCTGGAGGTAATAGGGAGCCACTGGAGTTTATTGAGTTGGGGAGGGGAAGCTGAAACATTTATTTCATCAGAGTCTAGGCTGATACCTCCCTGGGAAAGGGGCATACATGACCACTGTAGCCAGGCTGCCATAGGCTGCTTCCACCCCACTGTGGGACCCTCTGGACATAAAGCCCAGCTGTGGAGATGGGAAAAGTGGCTGAGATTTTGGCTGCCTCTGGGTAGTGGGGGATCCCCTCTTTCTGTCATGGTTCTGCTGTCTCTCAGTCTGTGGGGAAGCAGACTGACTAATGGAGTGGAGAGGGAGAAGACCACAGTTCAGAAAGGGAGGAAATTGGGGGGGAGAGAATCACTCATCAGCCTTAACTTGGGGATCGCTTTGTAAAGGACGGCTAATAACTTCAGGCACTACTCTGGGGCCATCTGCGACCCACCAGGCTATAACAGCCTGGTTTTCCCCTTGCTCAGCTCCCCTCCCTGTGTACTCAGTGTTAAATCGTAGAGGGGAGGAAGTGGGACCATAGGAACACAGTACTATTACATGACCCCTGATGGGACTGCTGTGACAGAATTAAAAGCTGCCGCCCTAGGACATTCTAACAGATGACATTGTGGGGTTGCCAAGGTAACCCACCAGGATACAGCTCGAGCATCTTTGGGGTTTAAGCTGGCAAGGCAAGGTCAGTTAGAGGTGAAGGCCAAGCAGCCCAGGGTCAGAACTGTGTGGGCCGAGTGGAGAAAGAGAACAATTACCCCGGTTTCTCGAGCAAAAGCAACCCCCCTCCCCAATTTGCTTCTTTTTCAGATATTGAAGTGAAATGAGTACAGGTTTTTTTCTGGGAGAATTTTTAATAATATGGGTAATCGCCAGAACTCACCAACATATCATAGATTGCTGCATACTAGCTAGAGGTTTTGCAAAGTTATCTCAGTCACGGAGGACTTGGGAAAATGTTGGGGAATTTTAGAAAAACTTCAAACATCTTCATACATGGAAAAATGATATTTACCCAAAGCTAAGTTCCAAAGAGAAAGTCTAAAGGATGAATTCTGCAGAGATCAGCACGTCGGATTGACCCACTGAATTGAGTCTCGGGGTCAGAACAGTAAGAATTCTTTTGTTAAGTTTTTTAAATAGTATGAAAGATTTACTTTAAAAATCACTCATCGGTGCCTACTATATTTTTTCTTATTCTCATTGCTCCGGTTTTTAAAAATAAAAAAACCCTTACCTTCCATCTTAGAATTAATACTGTGTTTGGAATTCATTCCAAGGTGGAAGAGCGGTAAGAGCTAGGCAATGGGGTTAAATGACTTGCCCAATCCTTACCTTCCATCTTAGAATCAATACTGTGCATTGGTTCCAGGGTAGGAGAATGGTTAGAGCTAGGCAATGAGAGTGAAGTGACTTGCCCAACCTTTACCTTCCATCTTAGAACCAATATTGTGCATTGGTTCCAAGGTAGGAGAATGGTTAGAGCTGGGCAATGGAGTTAAGTGACTTGCCCAAACTTTACCTTCCATCTTAGAATTAATACTGGGTGTTGGTTCCAAGGTAGAAGAATGGTAAGGGCTAGCCAAAGGGGGTTTACCTCCATCTTAAAATTAATACTGGGTATTTTTCCAAGGCAGAAAAGCAGTAAGGGCTAGGTAATGGGAGTGAAGTGACTTGCCCAGGGTCACACAGCTAGCAAGTGTCAGAGATCACATTTGAACCCAGTACCTAACATCTCTATACCTGGCTCTTAACCTCCAGATCCACCTAGCTGCCCCTCATTGCTTCATTTTTAATGTTTGGGACCCAGACTCCATCATCTCCACAGTCTCCAGTCTCTATATTTCATATTAAAATCACATCCCTTAGAGAGCCCTAAGAAATTAGGAAAAGGCTGGGGGACGTCTCCCTCTGAAATTCTGATAACGATGATGATGATGATGATGGTACTAAGGACCAAGGCCACTGGCAACTAACAAAGAATGAGACAAACACTTGGGCTTGGAAGAAGGAAGATGGCGGTGAGAGAGCATCCTGCAGAGCCCGCCCCAGGGAGCAGCTGTAGAGATGTTGCACTTGGTCCAGAGTAGCCCGGCTTTCTGTGATGGTCTCCAGAGCAGGCTCAGCGAGAAGCCCAGGGCGCCCAAGAACTGCAGCGAGTTTCCTTAGCAACTTTCCCTGATTGACTGATGCATCTCCCTCCTGCTGGGTTGGGAAGACAATGATTAGTGGGGAGCTGGGCTGGAGCTCCCTGGAGACGTCCTCGGGGTGGTCGCTGAGTGGGGACTGGTGTCAGGATTCTTAATATTTAACCCAGTTCCTTGTGATTTACTCTGATTCCTCTCTTTTATCTAACGTCGTCTGGCTTGAACTTGAGTGTCTGGCACACTCATCTAGAGTAGATAATGAATTTTAATAGATTATGGCCGTTCCCTAAAATGACAGTGAACTCGGGGCATCGTCAAGAATGGGGCATTCTCTCCATCATACTGATGGCCTTTTTAAAGGAAAATTTGTTTTTAAAGTGGGGCATTTAGACATTATATTGGAGGCATTTCTATGTTACATTGGTGGCTTTTTCTTAAGGAAAAATGATTTTTAAAAATGGGGCATCATATATTATGCTGGTGGCATTTTCTAAAGGGAAAATTGTTTCTACCCACGTGAAAAGTTTCATTTTTCCCTTAAGGAGTAATAGGCGGTGAAACTTAGACTGCTCAGCCCTCCAGTAACTCTATGTGTTAAGAAAAACAGAGAGAGGCAGCCCTGAGCCTTGCCAACAGCTCCCTAAAAATACTGGAACGAAAAGTGGGCAGCCCTGTAAAACTCTTACCAAGACTTCTAAAGGACTTTTCTGGTTCGTGCTGTAGTTCTGACACGGTCGCCAAAGCCAGACTGTAGGAAAACAGAGTGAGAGAGGCAAAGCAGGAAAAGAGTGAAATAAGAGAGAAGATGGAGAAAGGAATTTGATTTTTAAAATATCTATTAAATGCTTTCTGCTGGCATCTGCCCTGAGGGAAATAACCAAAAAATAACAAATCACTCTACTTGGTCTCTGCTCTTACCATCTAGTGGGCGATGTGGTGGGGCATGACTTAGATATGTACGTAATAAGGCCAAACAACAATGAGAGGCAGCAGGGAGCTGTGGATCTGGCTGACTTTGGAGGCAGGAAGACTTAAGTTTAAGTCTTCCCTCTGACGCAGGGCGATCCTATGACTGTGGGCAAGTCATTTAACCTGTGCCCCAAGGAGCTTTACTCAGACTGGAGCTATTCATTTCTTTTAGTACAGGGTACTTTTCCCACCAGAATTCCCCACATTGATGAAATCACCAAGGAATCATCAACCTCCAAAAGATTAGCAGACAAAAAAATGCATTATAATAGCTGACATTTTTATAGTGCATTAAGGTTTGGTTGGGGAAGGTTTTTTAGTGAAAGGGATTTCAATTTTCCAGAAAAAGAAACTGAGGAAAAGTGAATATGAGCCACAATCAGATAAAGTATCTGAGTTGGGAAGATGGTGAAAAGAAATGGTGGAAATGATGCCTCCAAAATCACTAAACTGCCCATTCCCTTTGACTCACTCATACCACTATTTGGACATGTTTGACTTAGTTTTCTCATCTGTAAAATGAGCTGGAGAAAGAATGGCAAACCATTCCAGTGTCTTTGCCAAGAAACCCCTAAATGAAGTCACTAAGAGTTGGACACGACTGAAAAATGACTGAACATTCCATGCTTCTTCCATATTGGATTCTTCTTTTTTGGGGGAGTATGGAGAGAAATGGACCTGCGATTTCACTGGAATAGGGGAATGAGGATGGCGAGGGGTTCTAGAAGCAGATTAGTTATATCCTTAGTGTGACAGCAAAAATGGGAAAACCTATTGGGAAGTGATTATAACTCAATTTTATATATATATATATTTACGATTACCTATTTTATATAAAGGCAATGTGCTAGATGGCAGAGATAAAGTGGTCCCTCTCTTCAAGGACCTGAATAAGGTGGAGGTTGGGAGAGATAAAGGGGATGTGACTGTCCATTGAAGACAAGATAAAAAATTTCAGAAGGTGGGACATGAACAACTAAGGGAGGGATAAGAAAAGCTTCCAAGAGGAGGTGATACCTGGCTGTGTTTTGAAAGAAGCTAGAGACTCTGGGATGGGGAGATGAGGAGAAAGGACATGGAGTCCATGTATACATAAGCAAGGAGATAAGACCTAGATTATTATGTATGGAGAACAGCTAGCAGGCTAATTTCAGTGGAGTGGAGATTTTGTAAAAAGTATAACAAATTTAGACTGGAGACGTAGATGGATGATGGATTGTGGTAGTGTCTTTCCTCCGAGATGACTTCTTATGCCTTATATGTATATAGTTATTTGCATCTTGTCTTCCTCATCAGGCTAGAGGCTCCTTGAGGGCACAGAGAGTTTTTTTTTCCTTTTTTAAAAATATATTTTTAATTTTTATTTTTAACGATTATGCGATAACAACTTTCCACACAAATTTTCCTAAGTTACATGATCCAAATTATCTCCCTCCTACCCTTCCCTTCTCCCTCCTGGTGCTGGCAGGCGATTCGATCTGGATTATACATGTATTAGCATGCAAAACATTTTTTCCATATTGTTCATTTTTGTAAGCGAATAATCTTATAAAACCAAAATCCCCAAACTCTTTTATTTTTTTAATCCCCAGATCATGGTATAGGTATGTGGTAATAGCTTAATAAATGCTTGCTGAATTTGGAACTATGCCCAAAGAGCTATAAAATTGTGTGAATTCTTTGACCCAACACTACCACTAGTAGGTCTGTATCCCAAAGAGAAAAAAAAAAGGAAAAGAACCTACATGTACAAAAATAGCAGATCTTTTTGTGGTGTCAAAGAATTGGAAATTGAGAGGATGCCCATCAATTGGGGAATGGCTGAACAAATTGTGCTATATGATGGCAATGTATTCGATGACTATTGTATTCCAAATGCTGTAAAAAGAGATGAGTAGGATGCTTTCAGAGAAGCCTGGGAAGACATCTGAACTGATGCAAAGTGAAATAAGCAGAACCAAGAGAACAGCAGTCAGATATGATGATCAAATTGTGAATGATTCAACTGGTCTCAGCAGTACAACAATCCAAGACAATTCTGAAGGACTTGTGAAAAATGCCATCTGCCCCCTGAGAAAGAACTAATGGAATCTGAATGCAAATCAGAGCATATTTTTAAAAATTTTCTTTTTTGTGAGTCCGTTTTCTTTCTCAACATGCCTAATATGGAAATATGCTGTGCATGACTGCACTTGTATAATTTGTATTGAATTGCTTGCCTTCTCTAAGAAGGAGAAAATTTGGAACTCAAAATTTGAAAAAGGAATGTTAAAAATCTTAAATGTTAAAAAAAAGGGATTAAAAAATGTGTGTTGACTATCTGAATGGCTTTAAATACTCTGAGGATGTTTTTTATCCTCGAGACAATAGGGTACTACTGAGGATAGATAATTGAGTAGAAGAATGACATAGTTAGACTTATGCTTCAGGAATATCCTTTGGGGGTTGTGACTCTGGAGAGAGGGGAAGGAAGATCATTTTTTATTTTATCTTTATTTTATTCCAATAACAAATTTACATATAGGTTTTCCAAAGTTACATGATTCATGTTGGGAAGACCATTTTCTTAAATGCTATTGTAACTGTCCAGGTGAGAGGTGAAGAGAATTGGAACCAAGATGGCAGACTCATGAGTGTAGAGAATGGGATAAATGCCAGAGATGTTGTAAGAGTATTATGGAGAATATATGCAAGTATGGGTAAGATTGTAAAAGAGGGAGGTGAAGGATGAGGGAAGAGTCAAAGGACAGTTCCAAAGTTATTCTGGAAGGTTGAAATCAGGAAGATGAGTTCAAATCCAGCCTTAGTTACTATGCAACCCTGAGCAAGTCACTTAACCCTGTTTGCCTCAGTTTCCTCATCTATAAAATGAACCAAAGAAGGAAAGGTCAAATAACTAGTACAATTGCCAAGAAAACCCCAAAATGGAGTCCCAAAGAATCAAATACAACTGAAAAATGATTTAACAACAACAGAAATAAGGAAATCCAGAGGAAGGATGCATTTAGGGGAAACTCTGAGTTTGATTTTGGACATTTTGACAATGACTGTAGTCCAGATGGGTAATGAGGGAGCTGAGAAGAAAAGAGAGGCACCTGGATACAGCAGAGAGAGCACTAGCTTTGTAATCAGAGGGTCAGAATTCAGATCCTTATTTGGGTGACTTTGGTAAGTTACATAAACCTCTCTGAGCTTGTTTCTTCATCTGTAAAAAGAGGGAGCTGCTGTAGTTGGTGAACATGTAGGTCCTTTCTGCAGATCTCTGACCAGGGATTTTCTCAGGATACCAAGTAGTAACGGGTAGGGAATGGTGGGGCATGAGAGGGATGGGAGCCAAGTCAGAAATTGCTCAGTGGAGGTGAGGAGGGAATGGGGGCTGTAGAGTGGAGATTTGGGAAGTTCGAGGCCCTAGCACTCTGACCGATAAGTCACTATCTCTCTGGGCCTCAGTTTCCACATTTGTAAAATGAAGGGATTGGATTTGGTGGTCTCTAAGGTCTATTCCAGATCTAGATTTATGATTTACTCATTTGGAGACATCTGTCACCGAAATCATAAATCAGAACTGATGGAACAAATCAAATGATTTTTCTTTTTATTCTAAGAAAAAGACTACAAATTCAGAGAAAAAGCATAAATTTTAGTTGGGTCCAGTTATTGTTGTTGTTGTCGAGTTATTTTTCAGTTGTGTCTGTTTTTTGAGATTCCACATTAGGGTTTTCTTCGCAAAGATACTGGAGTGGTTTGCCATTTCCTTCTTCAGCTCATTTTACAGATGAGGAAACTGAGGCAAACAGGGTTAAGTAATTTACCTAAGGTCACAGACAGTAAGTGACTGAGCCTGGATTTGAACTCAGGAAGATGAGTCTTCCTGACTCGAGACCTGGTGCTCTATCCATTGTAACACCCAGCTGCCCAATTGACGCCAGCAATGGAGCTAATTCGCCTTGGGAGATCCATCTTTGGGTGAGTCAAGGAACAGGAGTCAGGCTTTCTTTGCTCACTGAGAATTCAATTTCTTAAATGATAGGTTTGAGAGGATTCTTGGAGCAATTCCAGCTTTGGCTGCTACTGAGTCGCCATTTTGGTTCCGTCTCTGCTTGAGTGGTGGGAAAGAGATACTTTGGGAGAAGGATGAAAAGGAGGAATGAAAGAGGAGAAAGGAAGGATGGTAATTAATTGGACAAAGGAAGACTCAGAGTGTGAAGGATCTGAGATTGTGACAAGGTTTAAAATATGGAAGATAGGGTGAATGGTGTGAAGTCAGACAGAATCTGAGTAAAGAAAGAAGAGAAAAGAGTGTGAGAATCAACCCAAGAAGGTGTTGTGAAGTCTAGGGATTAGAGGGCACAGATGTCCCTGCCTCCCTCTAATGAGTGTTCTCACTCCAGAAGGATGATAGAAGGTTGGCCTCTCCTTTAGTCTGTCTTCTCTTTCTTATCCCTAATTATCGGCATGTAGTCTTCCAACTTAGAAATGTAATCACCGAGGGCCAGGACTATCTTTGTACCTCAGTGCCTGGGATGCTGGAGACACCCCAGATTCACTTCTAACAGGACCAGAGGGAAGGAGAGGCTCCACAGGATGCTGTGTCAGCATGAACAAGGCTCTTTGGAAGATCTGAACCAATAGGATGTTGTATGGTATGGAGGAATGACTAGAGTCAGTGTCCCCTTTGGATGGGTCCAAAAGTTGGCCAACCTTTAACATCCAATTTGGCCCTCTCTTTTCTTCTATTCCTTCTGGCCAGGAAGAAGGCAGCAGACAACTGGGGTGATTCTTAACCAGACTCTTGATCTCACCTCCCTTCCCCCTCCCGGAGCCTTGCCCACAAACTTCTGATTTTCTCCATATTTTAATGGTTTTCCTCAGGTTGCTTTGGCTCCCATTCTTGGAGAGCTGCCACACATCTCCTTTCTGTTAATGCAGAACTAGTCTCTTGTTCATCTCCTTGGGTCTGGTTTTCCTCTGCCTTCATTAGACTCCTGGCTAAAAGATCAACATTATATTAAAGGATCAAGATGTTTTCATAAACATTTCTGTCCTTTGGGATACTCAAGGTAGGGGAGGGCTGACTTTGCTTGCTGCCACTATTTCTCCCCAACCTCTACAGAGAGCCATTGGAGGCACCTGAGGATTCTGGCGATTGTCTCCTAGGCCCAAGGTCCCAGGGGGCCTCGCTCACCTTCTCAGCTGCCCTTTAGGAGGGGCTCTGCTCCCCTGCTCTCTACTGGCCACCCAGCAGCTCCCCTTCTGCTCTCCCCACCCTAATAGCTAACCGACTTTAGGAGAATGGTGGGTGGATTCTAGCACACAGGTCAGAGGACCTCTAGTGCAGAGAGCTTCTTTGGAAAGATGAAGAACCTGAGCCCCAGACAAAATAGAGCAGCGTTCCTAGGCTCTAGGCCAGGGATTTTCTCAGGACACCAAGTAGTAACGGGTGGGGAGTGGTGAGGCATGAAAGGGATGGGAGCTGGGTCAGAAATTGCTCAATGGAGGTGAGGAGGGGATGGGGGCTGTAGAGTGGAGATTTGGGAAGAGTAAGGCCTTAGCACAGTGTCTCTGCCATGTAGCACATGGTAGGGTTCACAGTGCCTTCACCATGTAGCACATAGAGGGTCTTAATAAATGCTCACTGCAGGAACAAAGAAAAAATAAAATGAGAAAGCGGAATGAGATTATATGTGTCCTTTCCAGTTCTAAAACTGTGTTTACTTCTAGGTTAGGAAAAGAGCATGGGGGGAATACAGAAAAAAATTTGGCCACCCAGCTGGTGTCTGAGGCAGGGTTTGAACCCCTTTTGGTGAATCCAAGTCCAGGAGGATGGAGATGGGTTTCATATTTTCATCTCTGTATCCTCCCTTTGGGAGCCTACAGCAGGCGCTAATAAGAGCTAGGGTTGATGAGTGGCTGCCTTTAGAGGAAGAGAGAGTGAAAGAAGAAGAAAAAGTGGAGGTTGTGGACATCAAAGGAGGCAGAGGGGCTGGTGGAGGAAGTCAATGAATCTTTAAGCAATTATTAGGCGCCTCCAGGAGGTTGGACATTGTGTTAGGCAATGGGGACTGACACAGTGTGAAAGAATCCTTGTTCTTAAGGACCAGAGGAGGAAGAGGAGGAGGAACCAGTCCATCCTCAAGTGCCTACTATGTGTCCTGCCCTTGGGCCAGAGATAGATGAAAACTATAGAATATTTGTTGCAGCAGCAGCAGCAGCAAGAGTCAAAGAAGTACCAGCAGCAGCAGGAGGAGGAGGGGCCGCAGCTCCAGAAGCAGCAGCAGCAGCAGCAGCAGCAGCAGCAGTAGGGGGAGGGGGTGGTGGTAGCAGCAGCAGCAGCAAGAGGCAGAGGAGCTGCAGCTCCAGAAGCAGCAGCAGCAGCAGCTGGAGAAAAAGGAGGATAGGGGAGCAGCAGCAGTAGCAGCAGCCCTAGCAGGAGGAGGAGCCGCGGTTCCAGCCCCAGCAGCGGCAGCAGCAGGAGGAGGAGCAGAAGCAGCAGCAGGAGGAGGAGCCGCGGCTCCAGCTCCAGCTCCAGCGGCGGCGGCTGCAGGCAGGGGGTCAGCAGCTCAGAGGGCGGCGGGCAGTGCCAGACGGAGTTGACGCGCTGCCGCGGGCTGGTGGCGGGCTCGCCTCGGGTAGGGGCCGGCCGCCGCGATCACTAGAACGCACCGAGCAGCCTGCTTTGCACTTGATTTCGGAGGAAGAGGAAGTGTGAGCGGTGGCGGCAGCGGCAGCAGCAGCAGCAGCAGAACCCGGTGCCCGGGGCGCACCGAGGGCGCACGGAGGAGTAGCGCGTGGCCAGTGCAGCCCGGCGCATCGCCCGCGGACAGACAGTCCAGCCCAGCCCAGCCCTGCCCAGCCCAGCCCAGTTCAGCGGGGAGCCCTCGCGCCGCCCGCCCCCCGCGCACTTTGCGCGCCCCTTCTTCTCTCCACCCCCCGGCCGCGCGGATACGCAAATTCCCTCCCACGCAACCCCTCCTCTTCATGGCACAAACTTTCCTCCCGGGATAGAGTGGGGCAGCGACCGGAGCCGACTTTTGCACCTCCTCCGCCAGCCGGCCCTGAAAGGTAGGGGCACTCCGTGCTAACTTTTGCCCCTTTCCTCCAGGCCCTACCTGAGCCACCCGGGCACTGCCCGAGCGTTCATGAGGGGCTGTGGTCAGAGTGGGGAGGTGGGCGGCGAGAGAGAGCTCAGGAAATCCCGTCTCTGATCTCTATCTGCTCGTTTCGGCTCCCACAGGGAGGAGGGAGGCGGCTTTAGGGGACGGCGTATTGGGGAGTGGGACCCCCACACCTCGAATTGCCCCACGAGGAAGCCGCCACTCCCCTGGGCTCGTGGAGACCTCTGCGCTTCACGGGCAGGGGCGGGGTGGAGCCCTTAGCATTGTTAAAAAAAAAATAATGAAAAACCCCAACTCCGTCCTCCTTTCCTTTCCTGGAAAAGAACCTCCGCGCCCGCCGCCCAGCCTGTTGCAGGCTCCTGCTGCCTGCGCCAAAGGGTCAATTTCAGCTCGTCTGTGTTAATTTCGGGCTCCCACGGGCCCCACGCCCACTTCTCCCAGGCACCCTCCCGCGGCCTGCCCTTGGGTGGTTTGCCATGGGGAGTTGAGAGGGGGACTGGAGGAGACTCCAACCTGGGGGAAGGAACTTTGGTATCCCCCCACCCCTTAAAAAAGATTCACAGTCGTGCAGTAAGCCCCAGGGGGCTCGTGAGGCCAGCTGGGGTCATTTCTTTGAGAGCTGGCTCGTGGAGCCGGGGCTGGGTGGTTTCAAGGAAGCCGGGGTGATGTCAGACCGTTTGAGCCTTTTTCTTTTTTTTTTTTTTTTTAAAACTTTTAAAAAATATAGGTCTTCCAGGAATGGCTTCAATCCCCATATTTGTGGGATGAGTCTGGTTAGCAGAAACAGCCACCCCTGTAATCATTACAGCTGTTTTCAGATGTTGGGCTCAGAGCAGGACTGCCTGGTGTCTCTCCCAGGCCCTGCCATCCTGTCACCTCCAGATAACTTACAGCCTGTCCAGGAGAAAGCCAGATGGCAATGGGAGCAACCTCTGAGGGGGCCCTTAGAGCTGGGACATTTGTTTAGTGCCCAAGGCCACCCCACTGACTTGGGGGAACTTTAGAAGAAGTTGAAGGCATTTTTCCCCAGGTCCCACTGAGGTAACCTTACAAGAGACCGATTGAACCCCAGTGTAATTTAATTTTGGAATATGCTCCTGCAAGGCCCTCTTTGCCTCAAGAATTATCTAGCTCAGAATTAGTAGCTGAAGGTGCAGGTTGATACATAATGACTCACATGTATGCGAATGGCCAGCTTTAGTGGTTAAAAAACTTTCCTCACAGTGTGGCTGTGTGCAGGTACTTATTTTTATTAGAAGTAGTAATAATAATTCACATCTATACAGCCTTTGAAGGATTAAAGTTTTCTAAACAACACTGAAGAAATGATGATAAAATTTATATAGCTTTTAAAACTTATTTTTATTTAAAATTGTAATTTTTTAATGACTGATTAGCACTTTTAAAACTTGCAGACATTATCTCACTTGAACCTCACAATAACCCTGTGAGGCAGGTGCTGATATTATTCCCATTTTACAGAGGGAGAAAGTAAAATTCAGAGAAGTAAGTGAGTGACTTGCTCAGAGCCATATAGTTAGTTTCAGAGGCTGGATTTAAAACAGGGTTTTCTTGATTCCAAGTTCACTCTATTTTATTTTATCACTTTATACAATGCTGCTGCCTCTCCATTTTAAGTGCTTTAAAGATGAAGAGTCCTGGGAGAATGGGAAGGAGCTAGCCTGGATTCATGCAACTAGAAGCAATCCACTGTTCATTTTTCTCCACTGTCATTATTTTTTTAATGGTCGCCTATATTGGTTTTGCAAGCAATGACTAGCCTATCTTGGTGGTGCAAGCACTGACTATATTGGCAGGACAAACTCAAAAGTTTACTAAGTGAGTTCAGTTCAAATAGCCAAGGAGAATAGTTTAGGGATAAAACTCAGGAAGTTATCCTTTATGTCATTCATCCTTATTTTTTTTTTGAACTCTTACCTTCAATCTTGGAGTCAATACTGTGTATTGGCTCCAAGGCAGAAGAGTGGTAAGGGTGGGCAATGGGGGTCAAGTGACTTGCCCAGGGTCACACAGCTGGGAAGTGTCTGAGGCCAGATTTGAACCTAGGACCTCCCATCTCTAGGCCTGGCTCTCAATCCACTGAGCTACCCAGCTGCCCCCCATTCATCCTTATTGATTAATTGGATGGGGTTTATTCATTGTGACTGCCTTAGACATGTTTTTGTAAAACTTGAGGAAGAAGGGAAGACTGTGCATTTCCAGTTTCTTTTAAGCCTTCGTTTGCAATAGATGAACCTGGGTTGGAACTTCAGGTTGGTTCTCTCTTTTTTGGTGGGCCTGAGGAGAATCATGAAAGGGCTTTGGGGAAACTTGAGAAATTAATTTTCCTGCCTTCATTCATTCCTTATTAGCTGCTGGTGGTGTCCCATGCACTTAGAGTCACTGGAGGGAGGTACAGAGCTTACTTAGTAAGGCACCCTCTTTGCTTCGGAAGAGCTTACAGATTTGGGACGGCTTCCCTTGAAGCCCTTTTAAACAGGTGAAAATGAACCTACTGTAAAGGGCTTCCGGAAAAGAGATTCTACAAGGGAAAGTACCGTTGACCTGTGAGAGAGATGACTCTTAGGCTTTGGGGAAAATCCACTCCCAGCCACATGTCTACTTAGAAGCTTCTGTGTACTTTTCGATCTTAGTCTGATCAGTCTAGGCCTTGGCTGGGATTCCCTTTGGACATCACTGGCTTGGGCGGTTTGGCAGAAGGGTGGTTCCTGTTTCAAGAGTGACTGGCCTTTGCTGGCTTAGGTTCATTCTCAGTAGACCCCATTTAATTGACTAGTGAACCTTCAAACTTCCTTATAAGGAACTAGGGTTCTTCCCGCCACTGTGTTTTCCTGACCAGGTTACTTTATACTCATGGGGCAGGGGCTGACAGTTTGGAAACTCCCCATTTGTCCTTAGCCCTACTTACAAGCTCCCGGCAGCTGGATGTACAAGTCTGGCCTGGAACAAAACCAAGATGACTAGAATAGATTAGAACTCCTGCCTGGCACTTAGTAGGTGTTTAATAAGTGTTTACTGACTGATCTTGGGCAAGACAGTCCCTCTGGACCTTAGATGACTTCTAAGGTTCTTGGAACATTTCATCTGTGGACTTTGCTCTGGGAGCTTGGGAGATCTCAGCAGTGGGGAGAAGGAAGCAGTAATTCAGCTTAGTAGAATTGTAACCCCCAAGTGTTTAAGTGATCTCGATATCCCCTGCCCATTTCTTTTTTTAACCAGTGTCTGGCAATAAATAAATCTTCATAAGCTTCACACTTCATTTTTATTTATTTTTTAAAAACTTTTCCCTTCCTTTTAGAATCAATATTGTGTATTGCTTCTAGGACTTAAGAGTAGTAAGGGTTAGGCAGTGGGGCTAAGTGACTTGCCCAGGGTCACCCAGCTAGGAAGTGTCTGAGGCCAGATTTGAACTCAGGACCTCTTGTTACTGGGCTTGGCTTTCTCTCCACCGAACCACCCAGCTGTCCCCAAGCCTCAGATTTTACAAGGTTCTTTAAGGTTTGCGAAACACTTCATAGACATTATTGCATTTGATTGAGAGATGCTATTATCATCCTCATTTTATAGATGAGGAACCAAGGCTAGGAGACTGATTTACATTCCTGTAGCTAACAAGTGTCTGAGGCAGGATTCAAATCTGGGCCTTCTTGAGTGCCAAGGATGTAGGATGTTAGGACTTTCCTCCAAGGCAACACTCTAGTATTTTTTGGCAACTTCCTTGGACAAACACATTAAAAAACCATTTAGAGGAGGCAGCTAGGTGGCTCAGTGGGTTGAGAGTGACTGGATCTAGTGTCAGATACTTCCTAGCTAGGTGACCCTGGGCAAGTCACTTGTCTCCCATTGCTCCCCTTCCCACTCTTCTGCCTTGGAACCAATATACAGTATTGGTTCAAAGATGGAAGGTGGTAAAGGTTTAAAAAACAAAACAAAAACAAACATTTAGGCTGAAAGAAATGACCACCTAGTACCACCAGCTTTATCACTGCTAAAGAGTCACTTCTCCCTTTCTCCCAGATGATTAAGATAAGCTTGAAATTCTGAATTTATAATAAATTCTTATTTTTATTTATAATAAATATTTATATTTATAATATACATTTATTTATATTATTTATTTATAATAAATAAATAAATTCTTATTTTTTTGAGTCACAGACCTCTTTGGCCATCTGGTGACTAGACTTTTTCTTGAATGATATTTTTAAATATATAAAATAAAATACATAACATACAATAAAATACATAAAATAAATTGATTTGACTTCAATTTCATAAATTGAAATTGATTTGTTAAAAAAAAAGTTTGACGAACCCCAGGTTAAGGACCCTTGAGATAAGAGAATATTATTATCTGGTTTTATATATTATTTAAGGCTCCCCTCTCCATCCCCAGAAGTTCTGGTTTCTGGAATTCTAGAAAAAAGTCTGATTCTAGAATTAGGCTTTCTGATTTCTCATCTAGGCGTTCTAGAAAAGGTCTAATAGAAATTTTAACCTGTTAACCCAAAGAAAATAGAAGAAGGGATGTTTTTGGTTACCTATTTGTGGAGGGAGGTCCGGACCTGTGATTTCGGCCAATGGGGGGGGGG
>NC_058134.1:38179344-38218881 GCF_016433145.1 Gracilinanus agilis
AGGGAGGGAAAGAGAGAGACACACACTGAAAGAGACAGGTAGCTGAAGAGGAGAGAAAGAGGAGGGAGGGAGAGACAGAGAGAGAAAGAGAGAGGAGGGAGAGAGACAGAGAGATATGGATGGAGGGAGAGAGAAGGAGGGAGGGAGAGAGACAGAGAGGGGAGGAGAGAGAAAGAGAGAAAGGAATGAGAGGCATAGAGACAGAGAGGGAGGGAGAGAGAGAGAGAGAAACAGAGGAGAGAGAGACAGAGAGAAAAAGAGACAGACAGACAAAGAGGAGGGAGAGACAGAGTGGGAGAAATGAGAGACAGACAGACAGAGGAGGGAGGGGGAGAGCAAGAGACAGAGAGAGAGAGAGAGAGACAGACAAAGAGGAGAGACAGAGAGAGAGACTGATGGAGGGAGAGAGACAGAGAGAGAAAGAGACAGACAGAGGAGAGCCAGAGAGGAAGAAATGAGAGAGAGAGAGAGAGAGAAAGCACACACATCTTCTGCCTGAGTTGATCAGAGAAGACATCATGGAGGAGATGGTCCTTGGTTGGGGGCCTTTATGGGTTGGCAGCATGAATCTTGCCCCAGCCTCTAGGAGATATGTGGCTCTCTGGCTTGTTGAGAACGTCTGTTAACAAATGAGATTGCTTAACCTGGGACTTTCCCGTTGGTGAATGTTGTTGCCTGTGAAGGCCTCAGTGTCCATCCTTTCGGGTACGTGGACCCTTTGGTGGTCTTGTGAAGCCCACCGCCCCTTCCCGGCATCATGTGTGTCACTGCACAAAATCAGATTCAGCGGGTAACAAAAGAAGCCATTCCAATGGACAAAGAGCAAAATACTAAGAGGAAACAAGTTCTGGGTCCCCAGATTACGAGTCCGTGTTTTAGATCATCAGAATTCGGTGTTTACAGGGTTCAGCTCCGGCCCGGCGCGCTGTAGAGTCCTCGGAGCGTGCGCCATCATTTATGTGGCTGCCAGGCTAGAAAGTCGTCGGCGTCTCGAGTGTGAAGCGAGCAGGCTGCCAAAAAACACAACTCCGCGGGATTTGACTGTGACTCCAATTTTCAATTAACTTTGGCTGCCGCGGATGCACCTTGCCCTTGGCTGAGCTTTGCCACAGCCCAGTGCACCCGAGGCACAGCAGCTTCTGTAAAACCACGGCCCGTTCTCCCCGTTTCCCGTTGCCAGCTCACTCGTGAGCCATCTGAAAGCTACCTGAGTAGGGGAGCTTCCTGAGAGCCGATTGTGCTTTTTCTCCATCCTGTGTTGGGGCCAAGCGGCACCGTGACAAGATGGTGCTGACAAAGCCAACATGGATTGTATGGTTTGCTTTGGGTGGGGGAAAACCGGTGATGCCAAAGAGATCTGTTGTATCCTTAAAGTCTCCTGGGTGCCCGACAGTCCTGGGCTCTAAATCCCTTGGGGAGCCGGTAACAGGTTGGATTTTTATTCAGTGTCAGTCTGGCACCCCTACTCAATGGTGGGCCAGGGGTGCTATTTTTGTAGGTGGATTTCATGCTCGTTTGCCTGCATCTGTTTGTTTTCTGACACCTTGGACATGGCTCTGTGGTGTCAGAACTAGATTGAGATATTTCGGTTAAAAAAGCAGAGCATTTCAGGGGCAGCTTGGTGGCTCAATGGATAAAAAGCCAGGCTTGGAGATGAGAAGTCTTGGGTTCAAATGCAGAAGACACTTCCTAGTTGTGTGACCTTGGGCAAGTCACTTAACCCCCATTTCCCAACCCTTATCACTCTTCTGCCTTGGAACCAATATTTAGTATTGATCAAAGACTTCAGAAGGTAAGAGTTTGTTGAAGGAAGAAAGGGAGGGAGGGAGGGAGGGAGGGAGGAAGGAAGGAAGGAAGGAAGGAAGGAAGGAAGGAAGGAAGGAAGGAAGGAAGAAAAGCATAGCATTTGTAATTTATGCTACATTAAAACAATGATGATTGGTGATGATGATGATGGAGGGACCCAGCCCTTCTCCTCCTGTCACATACCACAATAATGTATAATTTGGCTTCCTCATGTAGCTTGTTGGGGTTTTAAGGTATGAGCTATTCTCTTGCTCACTTGAAAAAAATTGACAAGAGTTTAGGTTGATAGTGAAACATCCCTCTGGCCTCATCTCAATTCCTTGTTATAAGAGGATTGTGGATCTAGAAATTGGAGGGACCTCGGGGGCTCTGGAGTGACACTCCCTCATTTTACAGATTAGTTGACCAAGGCCCAGAGAACTTAAGGGCCTTGCTTAGGGTACCTCAGCAAGTGACTTGTCAAAAGTAGCAGAGGCAATATACGTCAGGCGAAGGGCTTGAACCTTGCGTCTCAGACTACAGGGCTGGGAGTATTTCCACTGTATCATGCTACCTCTCCCTTTTATAATTTTTGTGGTTACCCTCTGAATCAGTTCTTCTCTCTCTCTCTCCTCTCTCTCTCTCTCTCTCTCTCTCTCCATCCCTCTCCTTTTCCCTCTCCCTCTCCATCTTTCTTTAATGCAGACTTCTTAGGTTCTTGCCCATTTAAAAAAAATCCCTTTATCTAGCCTTTAAGCTACATGCAAATTTTTTTCTTTTTTTGGGGGGGGGCATCATTCTAATAGCCTCATTTGTTGAAACCCTGCCCACATTTAGCATTAAAAAGTCGCGTGTGTGTGTTTTATTTCCTGTGTAGGAGACAGCAAGCCCAGACCTGGTAGTTTTTCAGAAGCAAAAGAGATCCTCATGCTCCATGGTCCTCCCTCCCCCATAGACCTCTTCCTAGCCAAGAGGGAAGATAGATTAGCTTTTACTCTGTGACCTCAAGGCCAGGGAGCTAAAGCTTTGTTTGACCAGGATGGGGAGGGAGGCCTGATGCTGAAGACCTCTGTGAAGCAGGCCCGGCCCCTCCCACCTGGAGTGCTGCTCATCTGGTTACTGCGGTCTCCACGGTAACCAGAGTGGTACCCATCAGAGAGTCTGCAGGACTAGTCGTTACCTTTCTAGAATAGGTTCCTGCGAATCCCTTTTACCCCGCTGAAAGCAGCCCAGGCAAATGACTTCTGATGAATCCTGCAGTTTTCATTTTTTTTTAACCCTTACCTCCCATCTTAGAATTAGTACTACGTACAAGTTCCAAGGCTGCCCAAGGCATGTGGAAGGCCCACACGGGGAGGAGATGTGACTTGGTCTGGGCCTTGAAGGAAGCATCAGGGCCAGATGGGCAGAAGGAGCCTGGGGGAGACCATTTGTCCCAAGAGAAAGATGGGACTGACTATGGGAAGGAGGGAGCCATGGAAGGATTTTGAGCATGGGAAAGGATGTGCCCAATGGGGCATTTTAAGAATAAGGAAAATAGATGACATTTATATAGCGCTTTGAGCTTTGTAAAACACTTTACATGGGTTATCTCCTCTGATTCACACAAGTCTATGAAGCAATTATTAGTACCATTCTCATATTACAGATGAGAAAACTGAGACTCCAAGAAGAAAAGGGACTTGTCCAGAGTCATACAGCAATTAAGTAACTTAAGGCAGAATTTAGATCCGGGGGGGCAGCGAGATGGCCAAACCTGGGGACAGGAAGTCCTGGGTTCAGATTTTGCCTGGGACATTTCCTAGGCTACTGTCCAGAAATTCTAAGTTGCATAGCAGGTACTGATCTAGGTTGTTCTAGGGAATTTCCTCACTGGCACTCCCTATATTCATGAAATCACAAGTCTGCTCCCAGAAAAAAAAAAATATACAGCAAAATGGCGCCATGAGTCATTGTCAAGAGAGCTTCGAAATTTCAGCTCTGGGAGAGCGATGGCACCAGTGCCTGCAGTTTGTATACTCTTAATTTGAGGTGTTGGCTGGTTGCTGGGGGGAGATGTTTGGCCAGCCCATTGGAGATGAGTGGGCGAAGCTTGGGAGAGAAGTTAGGAGGGAGATTTTGGCAGTCAAAGCCATGTGAGTAGGTGATGGATGAGATCTTCGAGAGAATAGGCAGAGAGGGCCAGGGCTGGAGCCTAGGAGGAGGGAGAAGAAGGAGGAGGTGGGGGGAAATGGAGCCCATGGAAGGGAGAGTGGGGGAAGCCAGAGGGGGCATGTTGGACAATATGGCGGAAGGATTGGTGGCTTTGGATCCAGAGGACCAGGGCTTCAGCCCATCTCTTTGGTTGTGTCCTTACACAATGTCCTCGGGCCTCAGATTCCTCATTGTAAAAGAAGGGGATGGACTAGATGGCCCCTAAAATCCATTTCAGTTATTGTCTATGAGCCTATGAGGTAATATGGGAGGGTCGCTCAAGGGAAGGGGTCTGGGGGAGATGCTACAGAGAAAAGGGACTTTTTTCTTTTAAAATTTGATTTGAGAGCTAGTTGGAAGAGGGAAAGATTCAAGAAAGGAAAAAGGATAATTGATGGAACAGAATCATAGGATCTGGAAGGCCAACCCTCTGTTTTACAGATGAGGAAACTGAGGCCTGACTTGCCTACGGTCTTGCAGGTGGAAAGGCAAGGAAGGAGACAGAATTGGTAGTATCTGTAGAGGGCTTAGCTTTGGAAAGGAGGAAGGACCCTTCTATAATTTGAGGCAAGTGAAGGAATAATAAAATGGAGTCAGAGGACAAGAGTTCAACTCCTACTTCTTACTACGTGTTTGACCTTGGGCAATTCATTTCCATCTCTCTTTTTTTATTGTAATTAAAAAAAAAACCCTTATCTTCCATCTTAGAATCAAAGCTCCTGGGTTCAAATCTGATCTCAGATACTTCCTAGTTGTGTGACCCTGGACAAGTCACTTAATCTCTGGTGCCTTAGTTTCGTCATCTGTAAGATGGAAATTATACTAGTTCCTACTTTATAACATAGTTGTAAAGATTAAATAACACATATAAGATGCTTTATAAAACTTAAAAGTGCCACATAAATGCTAGTTATTATTTATTAATAATAATTATGATTATTCTCCTTGATCCTAAGATAATTAACATGATTTAATGATTACTTCTATAAAAGATTTGTATTAATTATATAATTCATTATATTGTATGAATTATTGCTACCCTTGATCCTAGGATGATTAATATCATGAATATAATATAACCCAACGATGACTTATAGGCCAGAATTGTATTCATTATATGATGTTGGGAAAGATTGAAGGCAAAAGGAGAAGGGAACGATAGAAATTAAGTTGATTAGTGAATGTTACGGAAATAGTAGATGAACACGGACTTGGACAGACTTTGAGAGACGGTGGAGGATAGAAGGACCCGCAGTGCTGTGGGCCGTGGAGCCACAAAGACTCGGACGTGACTGACAATAATCAATTCTATTGTAGAAATTATCTTTACTATCTTTGATCCTAAGATAATTATCAATAATGCTATAATTAATCATATTACATAATTAAATATATTTTCATTATCTTTGGATCAAGAATATGATTATCCTATAATCAATTCGATTCTATTATATAATTAATAAAAGAGTCAATATCATATTCTTTATATAACAGAAGCATAGTAATTATGTATTATAATTAATTATATCATATGAATTATTCTTACCATCCTTGAGCCTAAGAAATTAATAAAATTAATTATATGATTATAAAATATGATATATAATTACATGACATGCAATTATATATCTGACACACATATAATAAATGCTACCATATGATTTATTCTTTTATTAATTATATAATAGAATCGAATTGATTATAGGATAATCATATTCTTGATCCAAAGATAATGAAAATATATTTAATTATGTAATATGATTAATTATATAGCATTATCGTCCTTGATCCTAAGAGGTCACTCTGGTACCAGACCTGGAATTTAGTTTTTTACTCCATATCCAAGTCCGATAAATATTCTTTGCATCATCATAAGATGCAGGAGATTAAAAAAAAACAAAACACTTACTTTGCCTCTTAGAATCAAAACGATGCATTGGTTCTAAGCTAGAAAAACGGTAAGGGCTAGGGAATTGGGGAAGGTGATTTGCCCACAGTCACCCAGTTGGCATGTGTCTGAGGTCAAATTTGAACCCAGGACCTCCTATGTCTAGGCTTGGCTCTTTGTCCACAGAGCCACCTAGCTGACCCCTATAGGAGTTTTAAAATTAATTATTTTGTCCAGATCTGTGATTTTGCTGATATAATCATAGTTATAATAACAACTATCTCTGTAGTGTTTTAAAGTTTACAAAAATCTCAGAGATGGCTGGGTAGCTCAGTGGTTAGGGAGCTAAGCCTGGAAATGAGAAGTCCTGAGTTCAAATTTAGCCTCATTCACTTCCTAGCTGGGTGATCCTGGGCAAGTCACCCAATTCCCTGGCCTCTATTGCTCTTTCGCCTTGGAACTAATACTTAATCTTGATTCTAAGAGACAAGGAAGGGGTTTAAAAAATAAATTAAAAAAACAAACAATCTCATTTTATTTTCATGATAGCCCTCGGAGGAGGGTGAAGGGAGCCGGGCAGATGTCAGCTGTTGTGCAACTTAATTTAGTGTCTGGTCTTGGAGAGTTGCCTGGAGGCAGAGAGGAGTCAAGTGAATGGGCCAGGGTCCCTCAGCCAAGGAATCGGAGCCGGCCTCGGCCTTCCTGGCTCCTGGGCCAGCCCTCTGGGCAGGATGCGGGACCCCAAGATAAGGCCCCCCCCCCCCGGGGAATCGGTGCCTCTTTTCCTTCAACCATCTCTCCTGGCCATTCTTGACGTCCACGGGCGCCGGACGCCGGACGCCGTCTCTTCTTGCCAGTGGAAGTTCAGCAGTCTTAAGTGAAACTCTGAGCTCGGGTTTCTCTCCCCAAATCATTAAAAAGTGGTGGCTCTCTCAGGGAGAGGCGTTCCGTGCCTGCCGTGATTGGATCCCGTTTTGGGTAAAAGCAATTGTTTCCCACCATGAAGTTATTTAATTTCCTGCCTGTGTTTCACAAGCGTTGGGGAGGTGGGCAGGAGGGAAAGGAGGGAAGGAAGGAGGGAGACGTTCTGGAGTTTGGCTTCTGCACTCTTTAGTCTGTGTTTCAGCAGGGAGTTCACATCCTCTTTATTTATTTATTTATTTTTTAATAAGCCGAGATGGATGAGAGGAAGCAAGGAGGGAGGGGGAGAGATGAGTTATGAGTCTAGGAGTCCGCCGGCGGGCCTGAGCTAAAAGCGGACTCGGCTTTCCTGGCCAGATTCGGAATCAGAAGGGAAGTGGCCCTCGTAAGCCGGGTCTCCGGGCTCTTAAATACGCTGTGGAGGGCAGCTGGGTAGCTCAGTGGATGGAGAGCCAGGCCTAGAGTTGGGAGGTTCAAATCTGGTCTCAGACACTTCCCAGCTGTGTGACCCTGGACAAGTCACTTGACCCCCATTTCCTACATTTACCACTCTTCTGCCTTGGAGCCAGTACACAGTATTGATTCCCAAAAGGAAAAAAATATGCTGGGGATGTCCTGGGCATGGCTGGCAGGCTCTAGAGAGGATCTGCGCTGGAGAGCTCCGGCAGCCCAGGTGGAGGGATGGGCAGGGCTGGTCCTTTACAGGCTCGCCAATATCCCCCCCCACGGCCACACCCTCTTCTCCTGAGACCTTCCTTCCGCCTGACCCGCTGCCATCTGGGGTTGGCTTGCAAATGTAAGGGGGACGGAAACCTTGTCCCTCAGTGGGTTTATCCTGACTCCAAGCCCGGGGCTCTCCCCACTGGGCCGCCTCGATGCTCCGCAGCATCTACGGTGCCTCTTTATCTCAGATATGAGCTTGAGAATCCTGTTTGCTTATAAAGAAGGGGGACCATGATTGGAGAGAAGTTTCCTTACTGTAAGAGAACACATTTACAGATTATAGACCAAGAAGAGAAGGCTCGGACGTCCATATCCCTCGTGAGCTAAGGCCATGCTCCAAGGCAGTATAGGGGACTCGGGGCAGAATTTTCTTACTGGAGAATCAGCCTGGCTGTATTATTTGGCAAAACACCCTGAATCAATAGAGTATTAACAGGTTTAAGTCTCAGAGGGGCGCACAACCTCCCTGTGCCCATCTCTGAAAGCCACTTTGGTCATCTCCCCTGAGAGGTTACCTCTGGGAGCCCGGCTGCCGCGTCCTGCAGGCTCTCATCCGGTCAGATCCCCTGGACGCCGGCGTTTGGCTCTGCTCTAGACCCTTGACCAAACCGCCTCCCTACATCCGATCTCGGGGAGACACAGAACTCGGGGTCTATGCTTGAACCACTCAAACTGGAGGAGTCTTAAACTGGACACGTCCAAAACTGAACTCACCATCCTTTCTCTCAACACCTTCCTTCTTGCAGCTTTCCTGGCTTGTGCCCCACATTCTTGAGCCCCTGAGTCTGGGCTATCGGCATGGCCACCCCTTCCCACGTAAACCTGGCTGCTTCTACTTCTACTTTTCTCGAGTCCCCCCCTTCTCTCTGCTCACAGCTATGGCCTTAGCTTAGACTTTTATCTAGATTTTTGTCAAGGCTCCCGATGGATTCCTCGATCTCAGGCCTCTCCCGACAAATCCATCCCCTACATGGACTCCCCAAAGCGATTTTCCCTGAGGCAGAGATCTGACCCCATCACTCCTCTATTCAGGCAAGCCCAGTGGCTCCCTAGTTGTCTCTAGGATCAACTATAAACCCCTGTGTTTGGTTTGTAAAGCCCTTGGCAGCCTGCCCTGAGCCTGCGTTCTCCAGCCTCATCATACATTCCAGCCCCTTTCTGCAGCCTGCTGTCCCGCCAAACTCGCCTCCTCTGTTCCTCGTTGAAGACACTCTGGCTCCGGGTCTTTTCTCTGACCATTTCCCACGTGGGACGGGCCCTCTCTGCTCTCCACCGCCATTCAGAATCCCTGAGTTCAAATCCCACCTCGGACATGGACCAGCTTGGGGGGAGGGGGAAGGAACCAGGTGGACAACTCTCAAGAAGCCGAAGCCCGAGAGGTGGAGATGCCATTGACTTCCTCTGGTAAAGGGACTTTCTTCACCGGGAGATCCCCAACGAAAGCAGTGAAGTCTTAGATCTGGCCCTATACCTCTCATGGATGTAAAAGTCATCAAATAATAATGATAATAGTCATATTAATAATAAAAGTAGTAGTAACGATGATAATAGTAAGAGTAATAACAATAGTAGTAATACTGGTAGTACCAGTAATAATAGCAGTAGTAATAGTAAGAATAATGATAATAATAGTAAGAATAATGAGAGTAACATTAATATAATAGTCGTAATAGTAATGTTGATAATATTAATATTAGTAATAATAGCAACAATAGTCATAGTAATAATAATAGTAAAAGTAATTATAATAGTAATAGTGATAATAGTAGTAGTAAAAAGTAATAGTAAGAATAATGTTAATAATAGTAGTAGTAGTAATGTTGATAATATTAATCTTAGTAATAAGAGCAACAATAGTAATAGTAAGAATAATAGTAAGAATAATGATAGTAATATTAATAATAAAAGTAGTAGTAACGATGATAATAGTAATAGTAATAACAATAGTAGTAATACTGGTAGTAACAGTAATGATAGCAGTAGTAATAGTAAGAATAATGATAATAATAATAATAATAGTAAGAATAATGATAGTAACATTAATATAATAGTCGTAATAGTAATGTTGATAATATTAATATTAGTAATAATAGCAACAATAGTCATAGTAATAATAATAGTAAAAGTAATTATAATAGTAATAGTGATAATAGTAGTAGTAAAAAGTAATAGTAAGAATAATGTTAATAATAGTAGTAGTAGTAATGTTGATAATATTAATCTTAGTAATAAGAGCAACAATAGTAATAGTAAGAATAATAGTAAGAATAATGATAGTCATATTAATAATAAAAGTAGTAGTAACGATGATAATAGTAATAGTAATAACAATAGTAGTAATACTGGTAGTAACAGTAATGATAGCAGTAGTAATAGTAAGAATAATGATAATAGTAAGAATAATGATAGTAACATTAATATAATAGTCGTAATAGTAATGTTGATAATATTAATATTAGTAATAATAGCAACAATAGTCATAGTAATAATAATAGTAAAAGTAATTATAATAGTAATAGTGATAATAGTAGTAGTAAAAAGTAATAGTAAGAATAATGTTAATAATAGTAGTAATAGTAAGAATAACGATAACAATAGTAAGAATGAAAGTAATATTAATAATAGTAGTAATAGTAATGTTGATAATATTAATCGTAGTAATAAGAGCAACAATAGTAATAGTAAGAATAATAGTAAGAGAAATGATGATAATTCCAATATTAATAATAATAGTAAAAGTAATGATAATAGTAGTAGTAAAAATAATAATAATGATAATAATAGTAAGAATAGTAGTAAGAGTAATGTTAATATAGTAATAATAGTAGTAATAGTAATAATAATGGCAACAATTGTAACAGTAATAATAATAGTAAGAATAATGATAATAATGGCAATAGTGATAATAGTAGTAATGGTAATAATAATAGTAAGAATAGTGATAATAATAGTAATTATAATAGTAGTAGTCATAGTAATAATAGTAGTAATAGTGATAAAAAATAACTATAGCATTTCTTTAGTGTTTGAATATTTACAGAGTATTCTTCATAGAGATTAAAAAAAAATCCTTAACCTTCTATCTTAGAATTAATTCTGTGTGTTGGTTTGAAGGCAGAAGAGTGGTAAGGGCTACGCACTAGGGGTTAAGGGACTTGCCCAGGGTCACCCAGCTAGGAAGTGTAAGAGGCCAGATTTGCATGCTGGACCTCCCGTCTCCGGGCCCAGCTGCCTCTGTCTTTCAGGGTGACTTCTTGGCTCACGCATGAACCAGGCCAGAAGAGACAGGCCTGGAGCGTCACAGGCTCCTCTCCCTCCTGAGCTCACACTCAGGGAGCCTCCCTTTCTCGTTCTGTGGGCCTCTATTTCTCAGCTTTGCTGATGGCTCTTCCCTGATACAGCAAGGCCCTGGCCGTGTCAGCGCACAGGAACCCTCTGTTGGTCGCGGCTCCTTCTTTCTCTGTTTCTGTTAGAGTTCATTTTCTCCATTTCTGCCTGGTTCTTGTCATCCAGCTCTTTCCTGGGACAAATTCCTTGGAGAGGCCAGGGGACGAGAGAAGTCTGCCGCCCTCTCTGCAGCGGGTGCTTTCCCCCATCTGCTTTTGGCCGGCATCGTCTTCTCCCCCATCCCTCTGGGACGTTTTTTGGCCACAGATGCATCTTCCCTCCTCGCTGGCTGGACCCGGGGTGCCCAGGCCAATGGTCAGGCTGCTGGTGCTGGGTGGGATGTGAGGGAGGCTTTAATGGAGAAGCCATCAATAATTTAGTCTAACAGTATAATTGTCGCCTCTTTTATAAGCCCCCAAATTTGTACGGCTGGAGCTTTACAGATGAAAAGTGAGATCAGCGACTTTGGAGCGATGACAGACTCCCTGATGAGAGGAAAGGGGAAATGGGGGTGTCGTCACCTGCCTCGTGACGAAGAAATCACTTTTCTTAATTGTACAGAATGGAAAAACTCCCGGGGATGGAGTTCTTTTTTCTTGAGCTTGCAGGGAAAAATCAAAGGTAAAAGTAGAACCAGGCAGAAAGGCCGCAGACACAAATGGGACAGGCTCCTTCGGAGCAGACGGGTGGTGCAGGCCGTGATTTAGGGCCTTCCTCCTAGGCTAGGGCAGATGGCCTGTCCATCATGGCCCTCTGGGCCTGGGGAGGCGAGCCCCAGGCTGGCAAATATATGGCAAAGCATGCCAGCATCTCTGCCAAGAAAACCCCCAAATGGGGTCATGAGGAATTGGACCCACCGAAAGATGCCTCTGAACCACCACATACACACACCTCTGTGTTTACGATCCTCCTCCCGCATCGGGATTTTCCCCATCACAGTTTGGCTGCCTCTCAGATCAGCAGAAGAAATTAAATGGGAATTTGGGGGGAGTTTTGCAGATGCTGCAGACAACACAGAAAAAGTTTGGAAACTATATATATAACCAAGTACTTGACCCAGAATTTACACTAAGGTACCATAAAGACCATGTAAATAAGAAAGAAACAATTCCCACTTCTTCTCTGGTACAGAGGGAGGGCCAAAACATTTCACATGGATTTTCCAGGTCACCAGGCTGCCGTGTCCCTAACCCCCCGAGATACAGAGGGGGTACCTGTACGTTTATGGACACATGTTGTCTCCCTTGATAGAATGTAAACTCCTACAGAACAGAGCCCTCCATTTTCATTTTGGTACAGGACTTTAGAGGCTGAGTCCAACCCCGTCATTTTACTCATGAGGAAACTGAGGCACAGAGAGATTAAGTAACTTCCTGCGTCACATGGCTCCTAAGTGACTGAAGTAGAATTTGAGCTTGGGTCTTCTGTTATTAAAAGGCCATTTATCAGAATGGGAAAAGATTATATATGTATATATATATAATATATTTTGTTAACTTTCAGTGACATGTAAAAAAATTTTAAACATTCATTTAACAAATTTTCTGTGTTCTAAATCCTTTCCCTCCCTCACTCCTTGAGAAAGTAAGCTATAGGATATAGTTTCTACGTGTGAAGTCATGCAGAACATATTTCCCTATTAGCGATGCTGCAAAACCCAAGAAAAATAAAGTAATGCTTCCATGTGCATTTTTAAGCGGTATAAGGCAGCTCAAAGCACCCGCAAAATTCCTCTGAATTTTATGGCTCAGATTCTTTTTTTTCTGACCCGGGAGGCACAAGGCACTTTGTTAGAGTCTGACAGAGTTAGAGAAAGGAGTGTGAGCAGACCAGGGACGCTCTGGGGGCCTTCCTGGATGGGCCCTACAGGTGATGCAGGCAGGTTCCTGGTCAGGAGATGGGAGTAGGCCCGTGTGCGGCCTTCAGGCCTATATTTTTATAGCTGCCCAGGTTTTCTGACCTCCCAAATTATCTCACTGATCATGAGATAAGGAAACTTGGCTTCCATGGGAGCAGGCCTCTCTGGGGGAAGTGATGTTGAATAGAAGGGCTGGAGGCAGATGAACGTGATTAGGCCTCTATTGAAATCTAGGCCCCACAGGCCCCACCCAGGAATGGTCCTTGTGGGAATGGGTCCAACCTCCTGGGCAGGGCCTGGCCAGCTTGGGCCCACTGGGACACAAAGGTGTGGGGAGGAAGAAACAGTCTGAAGCTTGTGGTTTGAAATAATGGTGTCCTTTGGGGTTGGCCTTCCTCCTCTAGAAAATACTGAAGAGGATGGAGGGGGTGGGAGGGAAGAGCGAAGGGGCCACATTTTCACACGGACTCAGGATGTCAGAATGGGAAAGGAACTCGGAGAACATCATCTCCCATTTCACAGGTGAGGGAATAGAGGCCCCCAGAGATGAACTGTCACGCTCAGGGATCCAGCAGAACCAGTATTACAATCTAGGACCCTAGATTCTCTCCAGCACATTCTTTAAAAAACAAAAAATAAAAATAAAACCTTTACCTTCCGTCTTAGATTTAGTACTGTGTATTGATTCCAAGAAGATTGAGGTTTAGTGACTTTCCCAGGACCACTCAGCTATTAAATATCTGAGGTCAAATTTGAACCCAGGATCTCCCATCTCTGGGCCTGACTCTTAAGCCACCCAGATGCCCTCTCTTACACCTTTTCTTAGGGGGATCTTCACCTTTTTTTTGAGTTATGGATCCCTTTGTCAGACGCATCTTCAGAATGCTTTCAAAGGCATAAAGATGGGATTTCAAAGGAAATCAATTCTATTAAAATATCACTATGAATTTTTAAAGAAAAACCTCAGCTTTACAGATCTGAGGTGAAGATACCCTGCCCTGTCTGTTCCCTTTTCCATTGGAAAACAGTCATGTCACCCTCTCACAATATTACCCAGAGAAGGCCACATTGGCCATGGCCAGATAATTGCAAGAACAGACTTCATTCTGGCCTGCAGAGATCAGCTCCCAAGGCCAGGACAGATTGTGCTGCCATGACAAATAGGAAATAACACGAAAATAATGGGCTGAAACACCACGGAGACTTTCCCTTGCCCCTGGGAATTTTCTCTGGCCCCTTCATCAGTCCCTCCGTCCCTGGTAGTTTGTGAAGATAGCAGCATCTTTGTGAGGCGTCGAGGGGAACTAGACACCGTCGCCCGCCTTTCCCCCTATGTTCCCAAGGCCCAGGACCCCCTCTCTATCAGATGAACCCCTTTCCCTCTAGAGCTCCAGACCGTTCCTCTCCCAGAAGGACTGAAGGCAGCGTGTGCCCCCACCCCTTCGCTTTTCTCCATCCAAGCCCGCTCCCCTCTATCTAATTAACACTTCTCAAGGCCGATGCTCCCTCCTTCCTGGGTCTCTGGAGCAGGGCCCCAGGTGGGCAGTGGAAGTGGGAAGCTGAGGAGGGGGGTGTTATAATAAGATTCCTGAGGCTGGGAACACCCCTTATTGTCACCCAAGGGAGGAGCATGGCCGCCCTTTCCTTGTCCCTTTCCATCTTTATCTCTTAAGTCTTCCTTTATTCTGCCCTTTTCTTTTAATGACTGTCAGCCCCCTCCCCATGCTGTCCCACATCGGGCTGCTTCATTGGCTATGTTGGAGAATGAACCGTGGAGCGGTCTCTCAAGGTTGTAGATTTGGGGCTAGGAAGGACCTTGGAAGCCAACAAGTCCCACTGCCGCCATTTTGTAATGGAGGAAACCACCACAGGGATGAAGTGATTGCCATGTGTTCAAGAGATCTGAACTCAGCTATCACATGACTAAAGAGGATTTTATATAAAGAGGAAAAATGTAGCATTTAAAATATCATTGTCCAGATTTAAAGAAAAAAGCATGAGGTAGTCAAGGCCCTCGTGGGACTTCAGTGAAAGAGTATGGGAGTAATGGATGGAGCATTGGAACCAGGGAGACCTGGCGTCAAAGATAACCCATCTTCTTGCTCACTGTGTGGCACCAAGTAAATCATTTTACCTGCACAGAAAGCCATGCCCTCAGGCCAATCCAGCTGATTCACTTGGGAGCCATCATTTTTCATCTTGAGACTCTTTCCCTGCCCTCCAGTGTAGCCCATTGGGAGCCATGTCTTCCCGAGATGATTGTCCTGGCTTGACCAGTGAAGGGGCAAGACTTTCTACTCCATCATCCTTAATTCTCTTTTTTTAAACCCTTACCTTCCCTCTTAGAGCCAATACTACATCTCGGTTCAAAGGCAGAAAAGTGGTACGGGCTAGGCAATGGGACGAGCCAAGGATGGCTCTTGGTGGGTCGTTGATACCTATCGCTGTGCCCACCCTAACCCAACTCAGTAGGCAGGCTTTTAAGTCCAAGGTAGGCTGGAAACATTTTTTTTTTGTCATTCAGAACCTACCACATTGCAGATTTTAAAATCTAATAAAAATAATAATAATAAAATTTAATAAGTGTTTCTTGGATTGGACTAACGTGCAGATGTAGATGGTTTGGGTTTATCCTGACCTGCAGATATATCCTAGAAATAGCTTCCCAGACTATTCATGATATTCTCTTGTCTATTTTTTTTCTTAATCTTTTTTCCTCTGTCTTGTAAAAGTGAAATATAGGGTTTGCAGCTCCGTGACCTCCTGGGTAAGTGTTAACATGCCTGTCTTCCTGCCAGATTAATTATTGAAGAAGAACAGATTTCTTCTGAGTTGTTTTCTTGCTCTCAGTAAAATCATCTCCACTGCCTGCTGATAGCAATACCTTTGGACGTTGGGGGGCAGCATTCAAAATGGGGTCCCATTTCAGCATTCATGATTAGTTCATCCTTCTAGGTGGAAGACGTTTTCCCAACTACAAACACACTAGCTATGGGACGTTGGGCAAATCACTTCCCCCCTGTTGGACTCAGTTTCCTTGTCTGTAAAACGAGCCAGAGAAGGAAATGGCCAACTAGTCCAGTATGTCTTCAAGAAAACCCCAAATGGGATCACCAAGAATTAGACTCCACTGAATAATAGTGACAAAAGAGGAGATAAAACACACACACCGAGATAACATTCATGAAGAGTTCAAAGTGGAAGGATTCCTGAGAGTTACAAAATGCTGTTTTAATCTGGGAACGGGAAAACATTTCTGACTGGAGATAATATAATAATGCTTAAAATCTATCTGGTCAATCGTGGCTGACCCTTCGGGACCCCGTTTGAGGTTTTCTTGGCAGGAATACTGGAGTGGTTGTCTATTTCCTTCTCTAGCTCATTTTACAGATAAGGAAACTGAGGCAAAGAGAAGCGTCTGAGACCAGATTTGAACCCATCGCTGCCTGGCTCTCTGTTGCAGAGTAAATATTTGCCAAGTTGTCTCTTTTGGAGAGAAACAGGTGTTTGATCATCGTGCTGGTCCAGCTTTGACAGTCATCCAGGTACATCTGCTTCCCTGGAAAAGAGAACATGCAGAGGAGCATTCTGCAGCCACGGGAAGCGTCAAGCCTTCCAGCAGAGCGTGCACATCAAAAATTAACGACATCAAGGATTTGGAAAATCCTGAAGATACATTTCCGAACGAAAAGATAAAAGCCCGTCGTCTGAAAGGGAATGAGGTATGAGGCGTATAAATTAAGCGGACAGAATTCGAAGAAAGCAGAAAGTGAGTTGAGACGTCGCTAAAGCGTGTGGCAGGACCAGAGTTCAGTCTCTTCTCCCTCCGTCTTGGGGATGCAGACTGCTTATTGATGTCTCTTTCGGTTTTGATCAGTCACTTCCTGAATTTTGTAGGCCTGGAGACAGAGAGAATTGATTTAGGAGAAGAGATTAAGATAATTAATGGAAGAATTGGGCCGAGGCAGACAGTACGGAGAGTCCTGAGTCTCTGAATGCCCTTTGGGTTCTATACTGTGTCCAGAGGTAGTTAGGACAAGGGATGGACCAAGATTTTTTTTTTTTTTGCCTTCCTCATCTTGGGGCACCTTTTCATGGCAGCCCCTCTGGGCCCCTGTTGAAGATTTTTACTGCAAATCTACTTAATCATTCGTTTTATTTATTCCTTCATCCAACGGAGTTCTCATTCTCCTTAATTAACCTTGAAAGATTTTATACTCTCAATTGTTCCTCCCTTCTGGAGAGGAGGCAGGGGAGGGAGATAGAATGATCAAGTGGGGGGGTGGGGGGGAAGCACTGGGTCTCTCTCCTAGAACCTGGACCCATTTCCTTACTGCTTGTTTGACTTTAGCCGAGGCTCTATTCACTTTGTAAAAAAAAAAAAGAATTTTGATTCAGTGATCACCACAGTCTATCTTTGATATTGTGCCACTCTTGGACTTGGCAGCGTTGAGGTTTCCTCCTTGGTTTACAGATTCTTCGAGTCAGAAGGACTTCAGCAGCCCTATCTCCCAACTCAAATCCAAACTCCTCTGAAGCCCCTGACCGGTGTGCTCACACAGCTTTTGCTCCATGATTTCCAATGAAGGGAAAATCTTTTACCTCTTGAGACAGCCCATTGCATAAAAAAAATAAAATAACTTTTCAGTGGGCAAAAATCTTGTTTTTGTCTCTCCCACCTTGCTCCCTCACCCATGGAGGGGAGAAGTGTTGGGGGGAAACCCTTATAACAGACACTCATAGTCAAGCAAAACAAATGGCCACATTGGCCATCTCCCTCCATACTCTGCATTCTGAGTCCATCACTTTTGGGTCAGGAGGTACATAGGATGCCACATAGGTGGTTTTCCGAAACTGTGCTCAGTCATTGTGTCTTTTAATAGAGTCATAGAATTCTTAAGTCTTTTAAAGTTATTGGTTTGTTCAGTGTTGTTGTATAAATTATTCTCTTGTTTTGTTTATTTATGAGACAGTGAGATAGCCTGATGGATGGAGTGCTGGGCCTGGAATCAGAAACATCTGAGTTCAAATTTGGTTTCAGACAGTCATTAAAATAGATAACATTTATATAGTGCTTACTATGTCCCAGGCAGTGGTCCAAGTACTTTACAATTATTATCTCATTTGGTCTTCATGACAATCCTGGGAGGTAGATGCTATTATTATCCCCATTTTATAGGTTAGCAAAATGAGGCAGACAGGAATGAAAGGACTTGTTTGGAGTCACACAATGTCGGAGATTGAATTTGAACTCATATCAGCCTGACTTCTGGGCACTATGGTGCCATTTGGCTGCCCCTTACTAGTTGGATGACCTTGGTGTTGCACAAACACACACATACACACACGTGTGTGTGTGTGTATATATACATATATATGCATATATGTGTATGTACGTGTATATATTTATACATATGTATATAAGCTATATAAAATACATGTGTGTATATATGCACATGTATAAATACATACACACACATATATATATATATTGGGAGAGAAAGAGGTTGGGTCTTACCCTGGAGTCCATGATTTTGATTAAAAATTTTTCCCATAAATTCAATACAGTTGGTTTCCTTTGTAAATCCATCTATTTTATACATATAAAAAACATTTTGATCAGGCGGTCTTTAGATTTCAATAGACTAGCAAAAGGGGTTCATGTCAAGGTAATCCCTGGTGTAGAGTGAAATGACTCAGATGGGCCAAGTGGATGGAGAGCCCATCTCATGGCCAGAAAAGTCTTGGTTGAAATCCTGCCTCTCATTATGCTAGCCTTATGACCTTGGGCCACTGCTCATTGTCCCAAATGACTCTTCAGTGCTATGAGTTATAGAGAAAGACCACATTAATCTCCAGTGTCAGAAGTGCCTCACCTGGTGCTCCCTTAGCCTACCTTGGTGATGAGAGCACAGGTCTAGTTCAGATGAATGAAGGCTCTTAGAGCAGCTTTTGGTAAAAGAAGATGGTGCACCAGTTGGGACTGACGAAAGTGATTTTGTGGAGCCCTCTGGCAGTATTGTTTATATGGGATATGGCCTGGCTACTCTAGGGGGAAGCTGGTTCTTAAGGTTCTTAAGGGCATCCATCTAGGCTGTTTCCTAAAGTCCAGGGAAGGAGGTTATTTTTTACACACACACACACACAGACACAGACACACACACACACACACACGTGTGTGTGTATATATATATATATATATATATATATATATATATGCATATACACATATACATATATCCTGTGGGATATGATGGTATGAACTGAGCTGGTGATCCCATAAATCTCATGGGTAGCTGGTGGCCAGCTGCCAGCAGTATCTCCTAGGGGTGCTGTGATGCTAATTATGAGGCATATCCAAGGTCACAGGGAATATAACCCTTTTGGGGCTGACAAACTGTTTCAGAAATCTGGATTATCCATTAATTAATTCTTTCAGCCCAAATCCTCCCCCTTAATAGACACCTTTAAAGCAGATGTTGGGTGGAAACATGGCTATGCAACTAGTCTTTTCCTTTCTGAAAATGTTCAATTTTTTGTCCTTATCGGTACAGGGCAGTTTCCCCAGGAGACTCGAGAGCTGTGGGCTAGTCCAGTGTAAGTCTATCCAGCTCGGATCAGGATACCCTGATTTCCTTGTAATTTCAGTGATTTAACAATGCTGTGATTGTAGGCAGTTCTAACTGACACATGGTGCCAAATCCACTGGGTTAAATTACCGCCCAAAGATTGTACAATTTTATTAAAAAGCAGCCAATTACCATGCCCTTGTATTAAGGAGGGGGGGAGAGAGAAGGAAGACAGAAAGCCTAAATAGCCTTTCTGTTAAGTTATTGTTATATAAAGTTTGGAATGCTTTCAAGATTTTTTTTTTGTTGTTGTGGGGTGTTTGTTTACTCCCGGAGAGCTCCCATCGGATGTAGCATCTGTTTTTCTCTCCAAGTCCTCTTCTTGTCGACTTTTTTACCCAGCTGGGTTGACTGTCTTGATGAAGCCTTTCAGTAATGAAATAGATTCCAAATTGAACACATTCTTCTGGATTGTTTTCATTGTTCTTCTTCACACACTGGCTGAATTTAAAAAAAAAAAAACACAACAAAACACAACTCTGAAATAGTAAGATTTTTTTAATCTCCTTAAAGAAAAACCTTTAGAATTTAGCAGAATTCTATACTCTTGGTTCTAGCAAATCTTAGGGACTGAAATGATTCTTGGAACAACCTCCCCGAGCCTTCCCAAGAGAGAAACCCATCACCAATTTAGCTGGAGAGTGCCCTACTCTGTGGCAAGTCTATTCAAAGCTAGCCCTCTTTCTCCATATTCTACTGTGAAATAGCTCTTTGTTTCATGAGGGACGTGACCCAATGAAGAGGATGCTGATGACAGGATCAAGAGCCCTGGGAGTTATTCCTAGCCCTGATGTAAGTGTAGGCCAAGTCCCTTGGACTCAGCCCAAACTCCTGTTTCTTATCAGTGGCCTTTCTGGTGTTTCCAGCTAAAATTACCTTCCATTGACTCACTACAATATCTTGCATGTCCTGATCTATGGACCTACTAGTTCCATCCTTAGAATATAAGCTCCTTGAGGACAGGGACTGGTTTTTCCCTTTTTTCGTATCTCTGGCTCTTAGCTGGTACAGCATACTGGAGCACATAATAAGTAATTGCTTAATAAATACATGTCGATTGATTCCTTTAACCACCATCTTGCTGTCTCTAAAATGGGAGTCATGAGGACCCAATGGAATGATGGATTTGAAAATGCTGGGAAAGGCACAAAGCTTTTTGCCAAAGGAAGTTGCTATTTTAAAGCAACATTTAGCTTTAGAAGCCAGTGTTACCTATCTCTGGAGCCCAGCATCCTTCCACAATCTGACCCCAACCTCTTTTCCGGTTGAATTTTTTACTTCCTGAGCCCTCTGCTCTAACGGACGGGTGTATTTGCCATCTCCAGGCAGACTTCTGTTTAGAACTGCTGAAAAGTAGTAGATCTTAGAGCTAGAAGCCCATCTGTTTCTACTCATTCATTTTACAGATAAGGAAACTGAGGACCATAGAGGTCAGATGACTTGCCCACTGCCACAAAAAGTTTTTTGAAGAAGGGATTTACTTAAATAGCTCCTTTAACTCCAAATTTGTAACTCTTCACACTATATCATTGGGATCTCTTATCTCTCTGAGTACATGCTGTTTCCATGTATTCCCAACATAGTTCTTGGCACACAATAGATATTTAATAAATGTTTTTTTAATTGAATCAAAATGACGTCCAGAAATTAAACTAAGAAAGTGGCTAACATGTCCCTACCCTTTGACTCATAGATCTAACAGCACGTATAGGATCCAAGGAGGTCCGTGATAGAAAGAAGGGCCTCCTATACATCATAATATTGAAAGAAGTGCTTTTTTATAGTGGCCAAAGAATTGGAAACCAATCAGACACCGATGGATCGGGGAATGGCTAAATAATTTATTCTACGTGAATGGAATGGAATATTATTGCACTTAAAGAAATAAATGATGACTATAGAGAAGGATGAGTCATCGGGAAATGATACAAAACGAATGGAGAAGAACCAGGAAGACAATCTATACAATAATAGTAACAATGAAAACAGAAAAAACAAAACCGAAATGAAACCAAACACCAGACCATGGTGATGACCAAGCCTGGCCCCAGAGCTCTTACAAAAGCATATGTATCCTCCTCTCCTCTGCCATGGATATGAGTTATGACCATGTGGGGTTGGTTGGTGTTGCTGAACTGCCCCCTACCTCATGTCCTCCCTTCCCCCTCCCCATCTTTTAAAATGCTTTGTCATAAGTGATAGCATTCTGGGTAGCAAAAAGAGGAAGGATATAAATATACATACACGTTATTCTTGTTTGGTTGTTTTTCAGCTGAGTCTTCATGACCCCATTTGGGGTTTTCTTGGTGAAGATACTGGGGTGCTTTGTCATTTCCTTCTCTGGGTCATTTTATAGATTGGGAAACTGAGGCAAACTGGATTAACCGACTGGCCCAAGGTTACCCAGCTCTTAAATGTCCATGGCTGGATTTGAACTAAGGAAGTTGAGTCTTCCTGATTTAAGAGCTGGTGCTCCATCCATTGTATCACTTAGCTGGCCTATACATACATATACACATAGTTTAAACTGTACTATGAATTTTGGGATACATTGTATAAATAAAGAATATGTACTTGAACAAAGCATATCAATAAAAATTAACTGATTTAAATAGATATTTATTGGATGATTTCTATGCATATATAAATATATTTAAATGTTTAGCAGATATTAGATTAACATACTTATTTAATTTATGCATAGTAAATATATTTCTTTAAAATACTTATAATAATTTATATATAGTAAAGATATTTATTTAAGAATACTTAGATAATTTACGTATGATAAATATATTTATTTAAGAATATTTATCATAATTTATGTATAGTAAATATATTTATTTGAGAATACTTATCAGATAATTTATATATAGTAAATATATTTATTTAAGAATACTTATCAGATAATTTACATATGATAAATATATTTATTTTAAAAATACTTATAATTTATGTATAGTAAAGATGTTTATTTAAGAATACTTATCAGATAATTTACGTATGAAAAATATATTTATTTGAGAATACTTACCGGATATCAGGTTGATATATTCATCAGTTAATCTGTATATGTGTGTGTATTTGTATGTGTATATGTATATATGCACATATACATATATGGATATAAAACATAGGGCAGCTAGGTGACACAGTGGATATACAGTGCTATACTCGGGAGTCAGGAAGACTCAATTTGCTCAATTCAAATCTGGCCTCAGATTTTATTTTGTTTTTTAATTTCCTGTGATTTATTTATTTATTTTTCCCTGTGTGATTCTGGGTGAGTCACTTCACCCTGTTGGCCTCGGTTTCCTCATCTATAAAATGAGCTGAAGAAGGAAATGGCAAACTACTCTAGTGCCTTTGCCAAGAAAACCCCAAATAGGGGCATGAAGAGTCAAACATGACTGAAAAATGTCTGAGTGACAATATATATATATATGTATGTATATATATATATATACATATATATATATATAATATTCATACAATTGTACATAAAGCATCTGCCTGAAGGTTACCGTGTCAGGCTACCTTGTCGTATGTGTGTGTGCATTAATATATTTGTATTTGCAGAGCTCTGCCTTAAAGTAAACTACAATAAATTTCTACCTTGGAAGCCGGAGGAGGAGGGATTGGTTGGTTAATAGAAATATTGGCTGTATCGTACAGTATTGGGTAATTGCCTATTTGTTGGGGGCCAGAAGAGTTCTGGAAGGAAAATTTAACTTTATGGACTGATGGTAGGACAAGAGAAAAGAAATTCTCCCGTGGAGAATTCAGGCAATTAAGTGGATTAGGAAGACAGTAGATAATTGAGTCATGGGTGGCTTTTTTGTCCTTCGCGTCCCACTAATTGCCTTTTTTCTTTTGCTCGTGTGAAATAGAGATCGCTGCGGTCGTGTACGTATATGTAAGTGGCTTCCTGGGATTTGGCTTGACTCCTGGACTTCCCCCCAGAGAGGGTTTGTCCCTACCGGAAGCATACTGTACGTCTCCTCTGGTTTAGATTTTGGGGGGCAAGTTGAAAATCAGACATAAAAAACCTGGAATTTTTGTACTTGAAAGTTAGTGATATTTTCTGTTTGCTGATCTGCTTCCAGACATTGAAGAGTCATTTAGTCATTTTAAAGAAATATTTGTTTCAGAGCTCAGGATGCCAAAAAGTCCTTTTTCCATAGATTCTCTCCTATTTCCAGTGGGCATAAGAAAAATCCAATCCTATTCGTAGTGGCTTTATTTTCCCTTATTGGCACAGGAAATGGACTCAGACACCCCGAGGGTCTTCCGTGCTCCGCCTGATGAGAGCCGAAATCGTATTCCTGTCCCAGTGTGCCCGCCGGGTCTCTCGCGGGCCTCCCCCATCGTCCTTTGGGAAAGGGCCGCCTGGGTACCGGATTGGCTCTGCTCCTCCGTCCCTACGCTGACCCGACTCTTGCTGAAGGGGGACAGAGTGGAGGCAGCATGAATTAAGCGCCGGGCGCCCCTGGCGTTGTCCTGGGTGCTGTCCTGGCTAGAAAGGCAGCGGCAGTCCCTGAGCCTCAGGAGCTGGCACGGGGTGGGTCTGTGCATGCAGAAGCCCCCCTGGGTGCCTAGGCCGATGCGTAGAGAATAAATCTAGGGTCGTTTTGGAAGAAGGGTGCCAGGAGCTGGGCGACTCGGGATGGGTGTCATGGAGAGGGAGGCCACGAGACAGAGGAGAGGGCCCGGGAGACACGTCCTTGGGGGGAGGAAGAGCAAGGAGAATGCTGGAAGGGGGCCGTCATTGGACATTTATGAAGCCCTTCCTGTGCACCAAACACTTACTGAATAATGGATAACAAGGCCGGAAAAGGAGGTCAGTGGTGGGGATCCCTTTTTTAGGGGGGCTTCATGGACCCCAGGAGAGTCCATGGATGAGCCAGGAAAGAAGTTAGCCAAGCTCTGGAGAGGGAGTTCTTCTTGTGCTGGGGCCCAGGAGGGGGCACCTGCTGTTCCTGGGGCTCTGTGGCTCACCAGCTGCTGTCAGGGGGGTGGCAAAGAGGCCGAGGCCCTTATGGGTTGCAAACTTTGATGATGGCTTTGGGGGCTGGGCTGCAACTCTAGGGGAAGTGCAACTCCCACAGATCTGGGGTTCAGGGTTCAGGCTATCTCTAGTTGGGTTTGTGGTGGGTAGTTGGCAGTTAGCATGGTTTGACCCACCTGGCATCATGGCACCTGGGGGCTACGGCAGCTACTTCTATATGCGGTATCTTATTTCAGCCCCCCCAAAACTTAAGAGAAAAGTGCTGTTGACATTCTCATCCCCATTTTGGATGGAAAAACTGAGGCTTAGTAGAAAGGGATTGAAGTGAGGTCACACAGCTATGGTTTGAAGGTAGGATTTGAACTCGGCTCTTTCTGCCCCTGTCTCTTATGCCACATTGCCTCTGGTAGGACCCACTGAGCTTATACATGCAAGGCACTCTGCAAACCTCCAAGCCCTTTCTAAATGCTGCTACTGTTTGTCCCTTCGGAGGGTATCATTATTCATATTTTTATTATTATTATTATTACAACAATAAGTAAATAGTCCATCCTTTTGGAGTTTGTTGTTATTATTATAAGTAAAGTGTTCATCCTTTTGGAGTTTATATTACAATAATAAATAGTCAGTTCCTTTGGGATTGTTATTGTTGTTATTGTTATTATAATAATTAAACAATTGATCCATAGTAAATAGTCCATCCCTTTGGGGTTGTTATTATTATTATTGCTATTATAGTAAGTAAACAGTTGATCCCTTTGGGTTACTATTATTACAGTAAGTAAACAGTCGATCCTTTTAGGATTATTGTTGTTGTTATTATAGTAAGTAAATAGTCAATCCCTTTGGGTTATTATTATTGTTACTACAGCAAGCAAACAGGTGATCCCTTCAGGGTTATTATTATTATTGTTGTTGTTACTACAGTAAGTAAACAGTTGATCACTTTAGGGCTGTTATTACAATAAATAGTCAATCCTTTAGGGTTATTATTGTTATTAAGTAAGTAAACAATTGATCCCTTTAGAGTTTATTATTGTGATTACAGTAAGTAAACAGTTGATCTCTTTGGGGTTGTTATTATTACAGTAAATAGTCAATCCCTTTGCGGTGATTATTGTTATTACAGTAAGTAAACAATTGATCCCTTTAGGGTGGTTGTTGTTGTTGTCGTCGTTAGTACAGCAGGTAAACCGTGGATGCCTTTGGACAAGCCCTGTCCGGGGAGCCCCAGAATCGGGGAGTTGCTCTCCCAAAGGAGGCTCTTCGCTTCCCCTTGGGCCGTCCCGTGTGATGGGAGCCCCGTCCAGCCCCAGGATTGTTAGTATGTGGAAGGGGCCGCCCTGCTTCATATAATTGCTAAGAAGGGAGTCTGCCCAGGAGGAGAATCGATTCTTTTCTGGGACATCCGAAGTTGGCCGCCTTCCTCTCCCCACGTCCCTCCATCGGTCTCAAGGTTTTTTAGAATTCTCTCTTCCTCAGCTCATCTTCAGACGATGGAGCCCGGCCTCCCTCGGGTTTCGGGGTGCCGCCTCTGACCAGGGCGGTCATGGAGGGAAGAGCGACGACGGCGCAGGGACGGGGAGGCCGCGAGTCTTTCCGCCCGGCGATGAGCTCAGAGCGGCCTCCTTTCCATGAGCAATGGCGGAGCCCGAGCCGGGCTGCCGCTGGCCGTGACATCCCCCAGACGGGCTCATGTTTCATTATCATCCTCACAGAACAGCAGATTTAGAATTCTGGGGATCAGACTCTCCAGCATGTTTTTCTGATGTGCATTTATTATGGGGTGATTAGATTATTTTGCCTCTATTAGCTGATTATCCGAGGACTTGAAGGGCGAGCGCGGCCCGGCACTCGCCTCCTCGTTGAGTTCGCCTCCTCCTCCCCAGAGGACCAGCGGCTGTCCATTAATAATAATAATGGACTGTTTTTTATTGGACGTGTGTTAATTATTTTATTTTATTTGATCTTTCTCCAAAACCCTTAGAGGCAGCGTTGGTACTGGATTGTGGAGTCAGGGAATCTGCCTTCCAATCCTGCCTTTTTTTTTTTTTTTTTTTTTACTGAGCCTCAATTTTTTCAGCTGTAAAAAATGAAGTCTTTGGAGTAGACCTCCAGAGTGGAAAAAGCTCTGAATTTGGACTTTAGGGACTTGGGTCTACCACTTGTCTAACGTTCCTGGGCCTCAGATTCCTTATCTCTAAGACAAAGGGGTTGGACTTTTGTTTTTCAGTCATTTTCATTGTGGCCTACTCTTTGCTCCCCCATTTGGGATTTTCTCCCCAAAGATACTGGCGAATGTTGCTACTTTCTTCTCCAGCTCATTTTACAGATGAGGAAACTGAGGCCAACAGGATTCAGTGACTTTCTCAGTCATACAGTTTGTAAATGTCTGAAGGCAGTTTTAAAATCAAATCTTCTTGAATAAATGGCCTCTGTAGTCCCTTTTTGGCTTTAAATCCTTGATCTCATATTTCTACCAATTTATGATTCTTTGATTTGTAAAATGAGAGGGCTGGAACTGATGGCCTCAAAGCGCGCCTTTTAGCTTTCAGCCACTCCATCTCTAAATCTGTGATCCCAGGTATACGTACTATGAAGCTATTAACCTGCGGCATTCAAATGATGGCCTTTCATAGCCCCCCTAATTCAGGATCAGGGGTTCTTATCTGGGGGTTCAGATTTCAGGGGGCTGGTGAACTTGAATTTGGGGGACAAAAAGACGTCTTTGTTTTATTGACCTCAAATAGAAATTTTGCATTTCCTTCACTTATTTTAAAATCTAGAAAGGAAGTCATCATGTTCCTAGATAGCCAAAGGGGGCTGGGACAAAAACATGCTAAAGGGCCCTTGGTCTGGAGGAAGTATCAGGGCTGGGATTTGAACCCAGGACTTCCCCACACCATGTCCAGCACTCTGCCACTCAGAGTGACCATCCACCCTCCTGCCCTGTCATCCTCTGTGGACTTATAGAAGAGAGAAATGCCTCTTCTGGTAGAATATTTAAGAAGGCTCTTGATTCTTAACTTTGGCCAGCCTCCTATCTCTGAACTGTTTAAACTTCCTCTTAATCAGACTCATAATTATGACTAACAGTTCCTGTAGTCAGTGAAAAATACGGTGGTTTTTCTGTTTCCTGCCTTATAGTGAGACTGTTCATTATCACCAACATTAATGTGTTTTTCTCCTGTAGGTCCTCCCTTATCTAATTTTCTGCTTCTAATCTGTTCTAGTCTTGAGAAATCAGATAAGTAAAATAATGAGAATTGTGTCCTTGTGAAGGACTAAGAAACTCCAAGAAGAAACACCATTGGGGTGAGAGGGATCAGGAAAACCTGATTCCCAGAAGTGTCTCTGACCCATTCAGTCTGTGTTAGCCAGGGCAAGTCACTTAATATTTCAGTGGTCTGGGTAACTCTCTCAGGATGATGGTCTGCAGGGCTGGAGGGAATTTCCATACCAGGAACCTCCCTCCAGATGAAGTTGAAAGAAAACTTGACAGAAAACAAACAAACAAACAAACCCCAAACCCCTTTGCTTAGGGCTCTCCCAGGGGAGAAAACGCATCCATTTTTTGTGTGACAAGGAGTTTATCCTTTCAAAAATCTTCTCTGCTTTATTTCCAGGTTCAAAAAAGACTATTCTAGTCATGAGGATAGTGAGGAACTTTAGAGATCATTGCAGAGTAGAATCTTGGAATGAGGAAGAGAATTCATTGACTTCCATTCTCTCCTTTCACTAAAGAGTAAAATGAGAAGGCTTCCTTGTTCTGCCTGAGACTGCTTGAAGTTTCTAGGTGGGTGAGCTCTGGATGTTTGGGGATGGTTATTGGGCTGACAATTTGATTTTAAAAAATCCTTACCTTCCATCTTAGAATCAATACTTCCAAGTCAGAAGAGTGGTAAGGGCTAGGCAATGGGAGGTTGTGACTTACCCAGGGTCACACAGCTACTAAGTATCCAAGACCATATTTGAACTCAAGTCTTGTGTACAAAAAGGGATACTAATTTTCTACCTCTACTCTTTGCTGGCCTTGAGACCTCAGCTGAGTGAGCTGATTAGAATTGTGTAGTGATTAAGGATCAAAGACACTTCTGAAGAAAAACGGATGAGTGGGAAGCTTACAGTCCAATGGATACTTATTGAAGCAAATTTTAAGAACAAGTGAGCTAGCTGCTATTTGAGATGCAGTTGGTACTGTTCTGGGTGGAAGGGGACTTTTCAAGTTAATCTTGCATGATCCAGTTCACTGGGGAATTTTTTTTCTTTTTTAAATGATTACCATCCTACTATTAATAATCTCCCCATTTCACAGATGATGAAATTGAGGTTCATAGTGACTTGAAATATCAGAGAGGGGCCTTCAAGAATCTCCCCACTCCACAAAGATATCTTTGGAGTTTTTTTAACCCCTGTCTGAGATCTTTTCCTCCGGAAACCCTATTTACCCTCCAACTTTACATTTCTCCCCACGGCCTCCCACTTCTGCTGCGGGCAGGAAGTCTGACAGGCAGCAGAGTGTGAAGTGTTAGACGACTATTCATATACCTAAAAAATAACATCATTGGCTGAAGGCATATTAAGAACAATATAACCATTTTAAAATGTGATGGGTGTTTAGAAAGGATTTCTTCTTAGTATCAATCCTGGATTGGAACTCGGGTCTTTAGCCACCTAATGAGGAAGGTGGGTGATGGAGCATCTGCAGAATTAGGAGGTCGCTTTAGCAGGATCCCAGAGTTCATGGATGGGAATAATGTTTAGGAAGGAGCTCAGAGGGGGTGAGAGAGCTGGACCTGGAGACGGGAGGTCCTGAGAGAGGAGGGGTAAAAGCTTGAGTGTTTGGCCAAGACAAGATGAGAACCATTGGACCCTTTCAGCTCTGCAGGGGATACGGATGCATCAGGGGACTGGTAGAATGGGGAGAAAACAAAAGCCATTGTCTGTCTCCCTCCCAGCCACAGTTAACAGAAAATGGGTCAAAGAATATGAAAAAAAGAGTCATAATCTAGAGCCAGGGGGAGGCTCGGCTATTTAAGCTAAAATGAACTCAGCCCGTCCCAAATGAACAAACGAAAGGGCATCCCTGGCTTTATTCGATTGAACTAAGCGATTAAAGGCTTGGTAAGTAATATTGCTTATGCAAAAGCAGAGAACAGATGAAAAATGTTATCGGTTTGTGCAATCAAGAAATGAGAACATCCCAAATAGGATTATGCCTGAATAGTAGTTTAATTTGAAAGGAGAAGAATAGCCTTAAAAAAAATTTTTTTAAGCAACTTATTGTGAATACCTAAAAAAAAAAAAAAGCCAGAAGATGGAATTGGGTAATACAAAGGGGAAAAATACACATGAAATAGTGGCCAATTTATCTAAAGGAAAACCTAAGCTGTTTATTCATTAGTCTCTCCCACTGGCCATTTTTCTTCAGCAAATACTTAGTGCAGAGCCCTGGGACATTGCTAGCATACCAAACGTGCTGGCTTCTTTAGAAACCAGGGCAGAAGTGATGGGTCAAACACTCCGTAGACAGTGTGGCCAGATAGCCTGGTGCCCAAGCACATAGTAGGTGCTCTAGAAATGTTAGCACTTATTAACTTCTTCTGAGATTGTGCCATTGTGTGATCTGAGCCACGGGGAGAATATCAATGTCTAAGAAATGGGATTTTTGCCTGCTTGCATGGAGTTTTTCTGTGATCCCAGTTTCCTAAAGGCAAGCCAGCTCAATCCCCTTCTCCTCCCATCTGGAAATGAGGAACAGTGAATTTGTGGTTGAGGATGAAGACAGAGCCCAGACTCCGCACGGGCCAGTCCAGATTTGTTTTGAACAGTTTCTTCCATGCATGTTTCCATTAGACTTTTTGAAAATACATAAACATAGAAGAGAAAATATGAAATATCTCTGCTCAGGGACAAGGACTAGTTCAGGAGGTTGTAGGGTATTCTGGAAAAACAAAACAAAAAACAAAAGGCCCTTAATAAATCCAGAGGCTCCACATTTGAACTTGGCCTATTTGGGTTAAAATCCCAGCTCTTCCACCTACTGCCTATGTGGCCTTTTTAGCCACTTCACTTCTCTGGGACTTCGTTTTCCATCTGTAAAATGAGTTCCTTAATCCCTTTAATTGCCAGGCCTATTTCTCTACCCATATGACACACAGAAATGGCCATACCCATGACTTTCCTCCACTTCCATGGAACTTCAAAATTCCTTTTTATTTTTTATCATCCTGTTTTTCCCTTGTCTAGAAGTCATCAACATGATCTCTAATCGCTCTACTCTTCTGTTTTTTTTTTCCACAGGCACTGACTATCCCCACCTCCCTTCCTTTGTTGTTATTTTGTGGATTTAGTCATGTCTGACTCTTCTTGATCCCAGTTAGGGTTTTCTTGGCAAAGATACTGAAGTAATTTGCCATTTCCTTCTCTAGCTCATTTTACAGATGAGGAAACTGAGGCCATCAGAGTGATGTGACTTGTTAAAGGTCACACCGCTAAGATCCTAGAGTGGTTTGTCTCTCTTAACTCATTTTACAGATGAGGAAATGGAGACAAGTTTGCATTTCATCCAACCTTCTCACTAATTCTCATCTTCTATCTCAGCTTTCCCCAGTGGCTCCATTCCTTCTTGAGAAAGATGTCTCCATCTGGTTTCTCCAAATCTTCTCTTGGCTTTCTCTTCCCAATCCTCTGTGGTCTGGCGTTGGATCTCCTCATTCTGCTGCCCTTGCTTTCTCCAGTTACCATTGACGTCTCAATGAGGAAGTTGAATGATGTTTTAAAAGTCCTCCTCTTTCTTGCTCTCTAAGACACTGTCGATTCTCTCTTCTCTTGGAAACTCCTCTCTGCCTTTTCCTGACTCTTTTCTCTCCTGATTTCCCCCGCCTGCCTTATTACTCTTTTTCCATCTCCTTTGCTGGGTCTTTGTCTAAGTCATCCCCCAAGACTGTGCCTGGACCTCCTTTTCTTCTCTTTCTATATGATTTTGTTTGGTGACGTCCACATTCACTCTTTTACCCCACACATTGCCCAGACTTCTCTTTCCTGCCTCTGTCACATCTTTCCTATCACCCCCATGATCACTCTCCTGGGGTAGGCAATCATTCTCTTTCCTCTGGACTAGAACCTGCTGATGCTCTGAAGTCTTGCCAGAGGGACCTTCCTAAAACACAGATTGTTATGTCATCTCACTAATTCAGTAAATTCCAGGGGCTCCTCCATTACCTTCAGAATTCAATGGAAGATCCCGTGTGTCATTTAAAGCCTCCACAATCTGGCTCCTTCCTACCTTTCCAGTCTTTTTTTACTCTGTATCCGTGCATTTTCCTGTGTATTGAGTAACATTAGCCCATTTGTGTCTGGCATACAAATCTCCCTTCTCAGTGCCTTTCCCCAGGCTGGAACCCCCTTTCTGAAATACTCTCCATCCTCATCTTGACTCCTGAATTATTACAAGAATAATGTAGAATAATAGAGAGGAAAGCCTCATTACGAAATACTATGTATTGGCTCCAAGACAGAAGAGAGAGAAAGGCTAGGCAAAGGGGGTGAAGTGACTTGCCCAGGGTCACCCAGCTAGGAAGGGTCTGAGACCAGATTTGAACGCAGACCTGGCTCTCAGTCCAGTGAGCCACCCGGCAGCCCTCTTGTGTGTGTGTTTATATTTCAAGTTATGTCATCCAGACCACATGGAAATCGTCAGCATTTTCCAAAGTTGTATTTTCTGCCATGACTATTTAATAAGCAACAATTTTTAGGTCAGGTTCTTTTTTGGAAATGTTAGTAGAGATGGTTGTGGGTGGGTGGGAGGGGCTCCCTTTGGATGATCATTTGAAGGATTTAATCTTGGCAAATCTAGTTTTTAGAAATATTTTTTTAAAACATCCCATTTCCATTTAGACATATTTTATTATGATCTTGGATTTGAACCTTGCTTGCTTATATGAGAGTTAGATTAAACTGTGATTGATTGTATATTTAGGATCAGTAGGAAAGTATCCAATTGTACACAGGGGAAGATTTCTTTACATAACTGCTGATTAATCTCCTTTAATGTTATTTAGAGTTACCTGTTTTAAGACTGGATTTTTTAAAAATGGAGAACATTGAAAAATTCTTAGTTAAGTCTTATAGGCTTGAGTGGAAGGCTGATGTCTGGTACTTCAGCAAGAAATCTGCATCTTAATTTGGTGGCAGCATACCTTAGGGTCATGGGATCCCAGATTCGGAGTTAGAAGGGGCTACTTGAGGGTTCTGTGTCTTCCCTCCCTCTTTCTGAAAATGGGAAAGCCGAGGCCCATAGAAGAGAAGAAACCTAACCAAATTCTAGGGTTTTTGTTCTGAGAAATAGATAAACTCCAGTTTATACCATAAAAGCAGAAAATATCATATTAAAATGTCATACCACTCCAAGGCCTCCAGAGGTTTAATTTTTCAAAAAAATCTGTGGCAAATTCTAGCCAGGCTCTTGAAATCCAGGGTTATTTCAATATGGATCAACAGTGTAACTCTCCAGCCAAAAAGTTAAAGCAATCTTTGATTGAATTGCTAGAAGAATAATAGAGAACAGTAGAGAGGAAAGTCCCATTATGCAGTATTCAGTCATATTGGCACATCGTGTTTGGTTCTGGGCACCACACTCAGAAAAGGGCGTTCCCTGCAGAGAATGGTGATCAGGATGGTAAGAGTATTCCAAGCCGTATCTTGGATATTTAGTTTGTAGAAGAGGAAACTCGGGGTTCAGAAAGCCTGTGGCAGCTGTCTTCAAATCGTTTGAAAGGTTGTCAGGAGGAATTTAGATTTAACTTTCCTGGTCCCATAGGGCAGAAATAGAACCCGCAGATAATAGTAACAGAGAGGAAAAATTCAGGTCAGTATAAGAGAATACTTCCAAAGAATCAGAATTTGAAACTTCATGAGGATTTAGAGGAAATAATTTTTTAAATTATGGTACTTTTATGGTGAAATTAATTAATATTAAATGTAAATAGGTCCTTAGCAAAATTAGTTACTTGTATTTCTGTTCAGTGTTGTTTTAATAAAAAAAAATTAATTAAAATTAAAATTAAGCCAAAGAATCAGAATTTTCTTAAAGAGAGAAATAAGGTAATGAGATTCCCATCATGAAAAGTCTTCAAGTGGAGGTTGGCTGACCATGTGGGATAGAGAGGTTATTTTTGCTCAGGCACGACTTGGAAGAGATGACGGCTGAGGTTTCTTCCAACTGTGACTATTATGATATTTTCAAGTCTGAAAAGAAGTCTATTCCAAGACATTTTCTCAGAATTGTGTTTTATAGAAAGAGTCATTAATGAGACATGGAAAAATCAATTTCTTGATGAATGGGACACAAGAGGGATGAGATTGGCAATATAAAGATGATCAGATAAATCAGATAAAATTGATAACCGCAGGGATGGTTTTGCAAACATTTGGGCCATTTGGAACCATGAATAATAGTGTTATATGGTTAAGAGGAGCTCTGGAGTTAGAAGACTTTGGTTCTGGTCCCTGCTCTTAACATGGTTCATAGGCGAGTCATTCATCCTCTCTGAGGGTCAGTTTCCACATTAGCCAAATGGGAATGATACTAGTACTTTCTACATTTTTGTGAGAAAAATGACTTTTGTAATAAGCAATATAAATGGGAGCTTTCTTCTTTGGAAATAGAATGCCTGGAGTCTTTTACTACAGGGAAGAAGGATGACTTTATGCTTCCCCATCACCCACAAGATCTCCTTTCAAGACAAAATGGCGGCTGGGTACCATCCATCCTCCTTCTCGCCTGCCTGAAGGGCATTCCTTCCTCTTGGGATTCCTAACTGCTTTCAAGGCAGGCTCTGCTCAAATGCCACTTTCTACAAAAGGCCTTTCCTGATTTCCCCACTTGGTAGTTGTTTGTCCTGGTCCTCTCCTTTTGTGTTGGGGCTCAACAAATAGACCTGGAAATGGGTTCAAATGTGGCCTCAGACACTTCCTAGCTGTATGATCCTGTGTAAGTCACTTATCCTCCTTTGCCTAGCCCTTCCCACTCTTCTGCCTTGGAATCAATACTTAGTATCAATTCTAAGACAGAAGGTAAGGTTTAAAAGAAAAAAAGACATCTTGTCTATATTTTGTATTTACTTCTCTGTTTAATGTTTCTCTCCAGAAGAACAGAAGCTTCTGGGGGGCAGGAGTCTTCTCGTTCTTGTTTTGGGGCTTCCTGAGTGCTCTTTGAAGGCAATGAGTTAATAAAAGATTCGACTCCTTTATAAACAGCGATAATCCTGGCAGAGAGAGCCAAGGATCTGGGCACTGCAAAGGAAGAAGGAGAAAAAAGTCAGAGCCTATTAAACCGAAACCTGCAAACCCTGCTAATGTAGTTAGTAAGTGTGCGGGGTAGAAATTGCATCTCTGGAATGTAATATAAATCATCCGGATAATCAAGCCTGAGAGGCGCCGGGGGAGTCGGGGGAACGGGCCAGGAGGAGCCAGTGCCTGTCGATTGAAAAAATTATAATTTTTTCTAATCCAGTTCATCACAGCTGTGATGAGTTGGCCATACGTGGCCATTTGGGGGGGGTTTCCTCTGGGGGTCCCCCAAAGCCCACCACAGAATCTTGCGAGGGAGAGATTCATGGAAAACAACTTGTGGGGGTCACCGGAGCTAAGAAACATTTAATTTCGGCAGTTCCTTGTTTTTCCTCCACTTTGGAACTGCCACGGTTTTAACAAGAGTCAAGATTTAATACCCACCCAGCAAGGTTGCGATGCTTATCGGAATGTAGACTGTAAATACTGGCGAGACCCTGAGAGGGACGTTTGTTGGCCGAAGAACCTCGTGGAGAAGTGGGAGAAGGAGCCAGCCTACTGGGACCATCCCAGACTCGACGTGGAGCCGCTTAGAATATTTTAAAAGGTTTTTGCTCAGGGTGATCCCTCTGCTTCTGTCCCAAGTGGACTTCTCCCCCCCACTTGCCCCAGTTCCAGAAGTTTCTAGCCACCAGTTTTTGTGCTTGTACAACCTTGACCGTGTTAGAAAGCCTCCTCATGAGAAGGGTCCTGTGGGGTCATCCGGTCCAAGCTGAGTTTCAACAGGGCTTCCCTCGACACTATCCCTGCCTTTCATCCATCCTTTGTTTGAAGACTTCAGGCAGGGGAGAATCCAGCCCTCCCCTAGGCAGGGGGGGTCTGCTTTTGGAGAGCTCTAATTACTAGAAACATTTTTTCTCTTTGAAAAAAATTCTTCTCTTCTATTTCTACCTCTTCCTTTTAGGTCTGCCCTCTGGGGTCAGGTAGATCAAGTCTTGTCTCTCTTCTATGTGGGAGACCTTCAAGTGTTTGGCGACCCATCGTTGTTGGATGGCACCATTTTGAATGAAGTATTCTTGGAAGAAATGTTTCTGACCCTTTTCCTTCTCTCTGGCCTGACCATCCTTTTTTTAAACCTCTAGACTCGGGGTTGATTTTTAACGCTCTTTATCTACATTCACAAAGGAACATTTCTTTGGCCCCTTTTTCTGTCTTGAACTCATTGCCCAAGTCTTCTCCTCTTCCACTGGAATAAATGATCAGGCATAGTTGGGAAGCCCACAAATACATCCAAGGCCAAAACAGCACTGAAGGCCACATTTCCATATGTTTTGAGAAGCCTCAGAAACCAGACTGGCTTTCCACGGTACCCCCTGAGGCTCCGTGTGTCTTATTTCTTATATGTGGAGGAAATAAATCCGATACTGCTGATAACAATTTTACATGCAAATTGGCGAGCGAAACATGAAGCTGTTCCATTTGTATGCACAATATTCTATTTTCATGCACCAATTTGGGAGTTTGTGCATGGGCCTGGGTAATTGTTCATGCAAAGCTGAGAATGCAGGTGTGGAAGGCATTTTTAGAGCATTTAAAAAAAAAAAGAAAGAAAGAAAGAAAAAAGAAACCACGATTATGTGGTCCTGTTGTTCTTGGGCATGTTGTTTTGTCGGGTCTTTTGTTATGTCCCATATAAAAGAATAATATTCATGGCATTAAAATACACTTAAGAGCTGAGAAGCTTTTTTGTTAAGTCTCATGAATAGTTCATGTGATAATGGTACTTAGCATAGTGTATATCTCGGGGACTCGAGTTAAAGAAGCCTCGCTCACTTGGATTTGTCTTGGCTGCAGCCAAAGCAAGGGAGAGTCTTTGAGCAGACGAGGATGCTTCTTGCCCTGTGAGGAGGAAGGGGTAAAGGAGCATGCATGGTTCCTGCTTGGGAATGACCATTCTGGTTGTCCCAAGCTCCGGAATCTTGTCGAGCTTCCAGAATTGGTTCTAGGACCATCCAAAGAGTTTGGCTTAACTATCCATGCAGGAAAAACCAAGTGGATGAAGAAGGCAGGCAGTTACCATGGAAGCCTTGAATTTGGAGTCAGAGGACGTGGTTCAAATCCAAATGAGGACCACAAAGAGGTTGAGGGAACTTGACCAACATTCTACGTGTAAAAAGAGACAAAGGCTGGATTTGAATCCAGAAGACCCTCTGACTATAAATCCAGTGTACTTTCCACTGCGTCTTCTCACATTTAGAATTCCCATGTTTTGGTTCTTGTTTGTAGACAGCCTAAAAATTGTGATTCTTAACATCACTTCCCCCCTATTTTTCTGCTTCGCTATGACCTCACTGAAGAAGTGGAAAGAGATCACATTATGTATTATTTGTTTCTTGGATCACCATGGCCATAGAACTCCATCATCCCCTAATGGAAAGGGGGTCACATTTTATTTTATGTTTCCTGGATCACCATGGCCATAAAACTCCATCATCCCCTAATGGAAAGGGGGTCACATTTTATTTTATGTTTCCTGGATCATCATGGCCATAGAACTCCATCATCCCCTGAAGGAAAGGGGGTCACATTTTGTATTATTTGTTTTTTGAGTTACCAAGGCCGTAGAACACCATCCCCTAATGGCTAGCTTGCGCTGCTGCTGAATCTTTCTGTGTTTGACTTGGTTGGTCCTCAGGTTGATTGTCTCTTGCTGAGAATTTTTCTCAAAGTCTCTCCCAATTTAGCCTAACTCTTTATAATTGAGTCTTTGACAATCCACACTCATGTCCATGCCATGACCAAGCATTAGAGTAGAACTTTGGAGGTTATAGGGAAGAGAAAATCAGTTTATTTGCTCATTGCTGTTGTCTTCTCAGTTTTCTGATGAAGTATTAGAGTAGAACTTTGGAGATTCTAAAGAAGAGAAAATCAGTTTATTTGCTCCTTGCTAAATTCTCAGTTTTCTGATGAAACATTAGAATAGGACTTTGGAGGTTATAGGGAAGAGAAAATCAGTTTATTTGCTCATTGCTGTTGTCTTCTCAGTTTTCTCTTTTGGATAAAAGTACAATCTTTTATATTATTTTAGAACCTTTCCACTTTTGATATGTCTTAAAAATCAGTTGGTTAAATCTAACTACTCTAATCAGCTTCATTTTCTTTTTTTTTTCTTCCCCTTTCTTAATTACCTTTTGGTGATTCTCTTGAGTTCTGTGTTTGGGCATCAGATTTTCTGTTTAAGCCAGGTCTTTTCTTTATGAATGCTTGGAAGTCTTCAATTGTATTAAATGACCATCCTTTCCCCTGCAAGAATATAGTCAGTGTTGCTGGGTAGTTGATTCTTGGTTGTAGACCCAATTCCCTTGCTTTCCGGAATATCATATTCCATGCCTTCTGGTCCTTTAGTGTAGATGCAGCCAGATCCTGTGTCGTCCTAACTGTGGTTCCATCAGCTTCATTTTCTTAAGCTCTTTTATAGCTTCTTCCCATAGTACGTGAAATTCTGCCCGGGTCCAAATGTGGTAGTTTGCTTTTTAAATGCTGGCAGATCTGTGCCACTTCACACACATTTGTTGTTTTCTTGCTGGTTTCACCTTCAGATGTTCCTGGGATGATCTGGATTAGCTTTAAAAATCATCCTTTCTCAGACAAGCTTATCTGATGTATAACAAGCAGAAGGAGGAGCCCAAGAGAGCCCACAAACCCAAGAGATCCATGCCAAGCAGCAAAATCAGCAAACCAAAAATGCCGGGCAACATGTCGGAGCTGGAGATGCAAAGAAAAAGAATGGAGTGATTCTTCCCCTCCAGCATTTTATGTGGTAGCAGGGGGTGCTGGCAATGTTGAAGACAGACCCACTTGCCACAAAATTTAGAGGAGGATGGCCGAATGCAGCACCAACAATAGAATGGCATCCAAAACACCAGAAAAGCATTTGGAGGCAAATAATCCCTCCAAGCGAGCCACACCGAGTCCAGCAAAGACAAGTCAGTTTCTGAGATCTTCACTCTTTGGGTGGCATGATCTTCCCATCAGCTGCTCCCTCCTGTCCAGGAGAAGTTCTCCTTTTTTCTATTTGAGCCCACTAGAGCATCGTTTTTAGGGCTGCTCACACCGCCTTGGTGGTACCCCTCTAGACATGGCACCCAGATTGGGGCATCATTGAATGATTAAAATCTATGTTAGCCTAGATTTAAAGGATGCTTTTACACACACACACACACACACACACACACACACACACACACACACACACACACACACCATCCTTCTCTCTCTCTCCCCCCGGAAAGATAACGGAGAGAAATTATACATGTAGGTGAGATAGAAATGTTCAACAAAGGTACCTATTATGAAAGCAGACGTTCTTCTCACCACTGCTTCACTGCCTTCTCTAATTACCCTGTTCGGTGCTCTATTTTCAATTTCGAGTACTTTTATTAAAGCTTATTAGAACTTGTCATAAAAATACATATGGGGGTCTTGCTGAACAGTCTAAATGGCTTAATTTCCATATTATTCTTACATATTCATTAGTGACTACCCTTTGATGGAAACAGTTTATTATGCTCTCTTTCAAAGTCAAAGGGAAACTATTGAGAGTGTCAGTTACTATAATCAATTAAGGGAAAAAATGACATAAAATATTAATAACTAGCCTTTTCGTGTGACTCATTCTAAGCTGTGCCTCGGTTTTACAGGGAGGCGGTTTGGTTCGAAGTTCTAAAGAATCGGGGTTCTTGACAGATCTCCCCCTGCCTCGTGCCCCAGAAAAGCTTTTAAGTTAATGAAGCGTTCTGTCACGATCCCTGGGTTCTGTTTGGAGCCGGTGGTGATTGTTTTTTTTTTTTTT
>NC_058134.1:38228229-38267801 GCF_016433145.1 Gracilinanus agilis
GAAGAGAAGAGAAGAGAAGAGAAGAGAAGAGAAGAGAAGAGAAGAGAAGAGAAGAGAAGAGAAGAGAAGAGAAGAGAAGAGAAGAGAAGAGAAGAGAAGCAGGGGAGAAAAGAGGGGAGAGGAGAAAGTAAAAGGGAGAAGAGGAAGATGGAAAAGTGGGGGAGGAAAGAGATCTCCCTGACCATGAGACCCATTAGCACCCATTAGGTAGACAAGAACATAGAGGGAGCATGCTACATTCTTACTACTCAGATACCTTCCTTTGGGTCCTCCCAGCATCAGCTAGAATTTGAAGTGAAATGGTACAGTACAATACCTTATGAGCTCTGAGTGCAGATTCAAAATGTACTTTTAAATTTTTTTTCTTTTTTTCAATGACAAATATATAAATATGTTTTGCATGTATTTATATGTATAATAGGTATCATTGCTTGCCTTTTTGGTGGATGGGGGAGGGGCTTATGGGAGGAAGAGAATTTGGAAATCAAAATTTGAAAAAATTAAGCCCTTACCTTTCATTTTAGAATCAATATAGGGCTAGGAAATAGGGGTTAAGTGACTTGCCCAGGGTCACACAGCTAGGAAGTGTCTGAGGTCAAATTTGAACCCAGGACCTCTTGTCTCTAGGCCTGCCTCTCTATCTACCGAGCAACCTTGCTGCCTCATGGCTTTATTTAAAAAAAATAAATAAAAATTCTTACCTTCTATCTTAGAATCAATATCATTGCAAGGTTCCAAAGCAGAAGAGTGGTAAAGGCCAAGCAATGTGGGTTAAATGACTTGACTAGGGTACACTAGGAAGTGTCTGAGGCTAGATTTGAAGCCAGGACCTCATGTCTCTAGGCCTGGCTCTCAATTCACCGAGCCACCTAGCTACTCTCTAAAAATGGAATTGTTTTTTAAAACAAAAGAAAGAAATGTAATCTCTCCCAACACCAAAGCCCTAATTATTTTGTTCCAATTTGGACTTGGAAGGAATCTCAGAATTTGTTTTCCATCCTATTTTTCATTTTACAGATGAAGAAACTGAGGCCTAGGGATATTGTGACTTGTTATAGGATCGTAGATCTAGGACAGCGATGTCAACCTCCCCCCCCCCCCCGCCAAAATGGATCCCTGCAGGCTGCAATTGACTTTAAAAACCAAAATAAGTATTCTCTATCTTGTATTCTATTTGTATTCATTTTGTTAAACATTTTTTGTTGTTCATTCGCTTTAGTCACATACAATACTTTTTTATCCTATTTGGGATACTAGAGTGGTTTGCTATGTCCTTTTCCAGCTCATTTGACAGATGGGGAAACTGAGGCCAGGATCCCTCTGCCAGTGTGTGTTTGAGATGAGTCTTCCTGACTCCACACCTGGTACTCTATTTATGGGGCCAGCTCGCTGCCCTTCCATTTTACAGATCAGGAAACTGAGGCCCAGGAAAATTCAGTGACTTGCCGTGGAATTCTAGGATCCTAGCTCCAGAGCTGGGAGAGGTCTCCGAGGCCACAGAGACTCCCAATTCCCTCATTTTACAGATGAGGAAGCCAAGGCCTGGAGAATTCAAGAGAGCTGCCCACAGTCCACACTGGGAATGAGTGGCCGTGTCAGGCTCTCAATGCAGGTCCTCTGACTTGAAGTCACTTTTCCTTCTCCTCGTGGCTGCTGCCAACAAGACCCTTCACGGTCTGGTCCCAAGCCACTGTGCCAGCCTCGTCTCTCCATGCACTCTTCGCTCCGTCCTGGGCTGCTGGCTTTTCCTCTCACCTCCGTGCTTTTCCCCCCGGCCTGAACGATGCCACCTCCTCGTCTCTGCCTTGCAGACTCTTCCCCCTCCCGAGCCTCAGTCAGGCACCATCTCCCTTGGTGAAGGCCTTCCTCGTTGTCTCAGCTGATTTTTTTCTCTAAATTTTTTTTAAGAAAAAGACTGTTCTCTGGGGAGACTTATAGGATCTGAGGAGGAACAGCTGTTCTTTCTTCCCACCAAGAATAATAGGAGAAGGGTCTGATGTTCCCTAGAAGAAACAATCTCAATTTAGACACGATGAAGGCCTTTGGCCCTGGACATTCCAGTTGGGATGCTCCAAAATCTGGGAATGCTATTGTGATATTTCCCCTTGGGATGGCTTTACAGAAGGGGGTGGAGGATTCGCTGCCTGAATCCGAATGTCCTTCCCCGAGAGGGAAAGTTTCTTAACTTGGATCCATGGAAGAGCGGACCATGGGTAGATTTCAGGGACTTTGGGAAGCTGGATGGGAAAGAATGACGTCATTAGAGTCCCTCACTCCTAACTGAAACTGAACATTTCCTTCAGTTACAAACTTAGACCACCAGCCTTCGTGCATCGGATTCACCGGTCTGCCCAGTGGGAGAAAAAAAATGTAGAATCCTTGGACCAGAGGCAGGAGAGTGGACCAAATGATTTCTCAAGGTTGCTTCCCATCATTTCCTAATTGCTCAATACACAAACTCAAAGAAAGGAATCCCCTGGCCGTCTGTCAGTGGGTTGTTTGTCTGAGAACTTACTCCTTAAATGGGAAGGAATCAAAATTGTATAAATTTGTGTAAAATGGTGAAAATCAAAACTCTATAAATTTATAAAAATAAAATTTATTTAATTAATTAATTAAAAGGAAAATTAAAAAATTCTAAAAATAAATCCTCTGGCATGATGAGAATTGACGAGGGGACTTTTCTCTGACAGTTATGATGGAAGTCCTAGTAGAAAAGTAATTGTATAATAATAAAAAATACAGATACATCCTCTCCTTGTAAATGTGAAAGCCATATGTTTTGTATCATGAAATGATAAAAAAAAAATTTTCTTAAATACCACCCAAAATGTAAATCCCCAAAGGGTATCCTTGAATTTTTTCCTAATCAGTTGGGAGTTTATGTAGTAAAAAACAAGACAACCTTCCCCCCTCATTCAGAAACAGGGGGAGTCTTCTTACGTGATTAATCCTCAGTCACAATCGTATTTGGGGGTGAAGGCTGCCAAAGACCTGACAGCTATAGACTCGCTCTCAGTCTATGGGCAACTATATATAGTGACTTCCTTTTGAGAGCTGAATAGTTTCTTAATTATTCACTTAGGTGAAATTATTCAGCTCTCAAAAAGGAAGTCGGTGCCTGGTCATAGCATCTGCTGAGCAGACAATAGCTAAATGAAAGATTATGTTTTATGATAGATAAACCCTGATTGGTGATGCATCAGCATTCAGAAGAGCTTCCATAGTTTAGGGACCTCCGAGGTGTCCTGAGAGCATCACATTTGTAGCCTTGCAGGACTATGGGGGAAACCACTGGAAAGGGACCCCAAGATCTCTCTCTTGAGCCAGAAGGGACCCCAGAATCCCCCTTGTTTTGCCAGTGAGAAAACTGAACTCCAATGAGGTTAAATTATTTGACTCGTGGGTAGCATACATTAAAATAATTTTTTTAAATATAAAAATTCACAGTGGCTTGAATCCAGTTGGACCCAGTCAGTTCCTCCTTTAGAGACTGACTCTCCGCTTAGAGCCTGAGCCCCTGCTCAGCCTCCAGGCAGCGGACTCTCCTCCAAAGTGCTGGCAGGCCCCACGCTGCTGCTGCTGGCCTCTCCCTCGGTGGCAGTTCACTCAGATAAAGCAGTGATCGACATGGAATTAAAAGCAGGGTTGTTTTCCGGATTACAAATGGGTCTGGCACAGGGAAGACCCCAGGGAGTCCGCTTCCACTCTGTGGCTGTATGCCTTGGCCGGCTGATCAGATCTGTACGATCCTCCCTTATTTCCAGCCTGAATCTACTCGAAGGAGGAAATATGCTGTAACTCCATTTGAAAAAAAATTGGTTGAGAGACACCCCTCTCCTCCCCCTTTTTGTTGAGATGGGAGGAATTTATGGCCCATATTTTTAGACTTTTTTGACGTATGAATTGATTTTGCTGATTTTTTTTCCTTAAAAATATTATTTGTTTTGTGGGATGACTTTCTGCAAGATATTAGGAAAATTTGGTGATGTTAAAAAACCAAAATATTAATAAAAATTTATTTAAAAATATTTTTGAAAGGTAGAGCAGAATTCTTTAGAAGGTCAGCTTCCAAAGGGACCCTGGCCATGCTTTATTATCAAGGACACACTGCAGGGTCCATAAGGATTCGGAGAACATTTCTGTTCTGAGCCAGTGTGGTCTTGGGACAGCCCGACCTCTAATGAAGGGGATTGGAGCCCCTTTTGGGCCTACAAAGGTCCCAGAATCACATTTATATTTTAAATGACAGTTCACATCGTGGCTTTCCCTAAAAAGTAGAGGTTAAAATTAAAATTTGTGCCATTGTTTGGTACAAATCAGGTATGGGAAGGGTAATTTATTCCAACACACAAAAGAAATCCTCTACACAAAAGTCTCACAGCAAGCAATAACGGAATAATTTAGAACAAGACGCAGGAACCTGGCCTGTAACTAGGACTTACCGATACTTAAGCCTCGTTAGAACATTCAGTCGTTTGGGGGTTACTTATTAGACGGCCGACATTTCTCTGGGGCTCTGCACTGGCCAGACAACTCGAGGCTCATACGGTGACCCTTCTTGGGTCCGTTTTCTTGTGGGTGGCCTTCCTGTCCAGGAAGTGCTGCCATTCACCCGGAACCTCTAACCTGTCTGAACTCCTCTCCAAGCCTAAAGGCGTCCCCTTGAGAGAGACATTTATTGACTGAAGATCAAGAACCAGACACCAAAGGAGAAACGTCATTGGGAGGCCCGACGCAGCCTCACCGAGCCCGGCGCCCCTTGGATGTGGCCGCCATGATGATGGAGAAAGGCTGGCGTTTATTTCCCTTTTCCTCACCTCCTAGGAGGCCACCAGAGTCTCGGGAGGAGGCCCAGAGACAGACAGGCTCTCTGCTCTGAATTGGCATGGCACCGGCCCTCGCCAGTGGCACGTCCTGGGAAAGGCGCTCGGGATGGACCTGCCTTACGAGAGAGCCAGACAGGCCCGAGAGCAGGATGCAGCGTCCACAGGGAAAACTGGGCCTGGGAAAGTCAACTCTGAGCGGCTCCTTGCACGGCCCTTGTTCCATATTGACATGTTTTCTCCCTTGGCTAAACCAGAAGTTTCTTGAAGGCAAATCCTCTTGGATTTATATCCCTGGCACGTCACACAGTGCCTTGCATAGAAACAATACTTAGTAACTATTGGCTGATTGATTATGTGTAATTAGAAATCTCGAACCCTTGGACTTCATCTCCCAGAATCCTTTTCCCTTTGCCCACGTAGCGTCCTTACGTATTGTAAATAAGTTTGCTGTAACCCCACCCTCCCTCTTTACTCTAGCTTTTTTATTTTCTTTTACTTCCAATTATTATTAATAGATCTTATTAAACATAATACTTGGAGATATTGTATACTAATTTTGAGCTTACAATTATTATAGAATATGTACATACGGTGACAGGTATCAAAGAATCAATACTTAGTAAGTATTGATTGATTGATTATTCTAGAATATGTACTTACTGGGGCAAGTATCATAGAATCAATACTTAGTAAGTATTGGTTGATTGAGGATTATAGAATATGTACATATGGGGATAGGTATCATAGAATCAATATTTATTAAGTATTGATTGATTGATTATTATGGAATATATATGGAGACAGAGATCAGAATCAATATTTATTAAGTATTGGTTGATTGATTATTATGGAATATGTATGAACTGGGGCAAATATCATAGAATCAATACTTAGTAAGTATTGGTTGATTGATTATCATCAATTATCAATTGATTATCATCAATTATTATTTACATACGGGGACAGGTATCAGAATCAATACTTATTAAGTATTGGTTGATTGATGATTGTGGAATATGTACATATGGTTACAGGTATAGAATCAATACTTAGTAAGTATTGGTTGATAGGTTATTATCGATTATTATTTACATCCGGGGACAGATATCAGAATCAATATTTATTAAGTATTAATTGATTGATGATTAGGGAATATGTATATATAGCGACAAGTATCATAGAATCAATACTTATTAAGTATTGGTTGATTGATGATTATGGAATATGTAGGTACTGGGGCAGGTATATTATGCTTGTAACTTATCTGATCAGCCCAGAGATGGTTTTTCAAATGAAAAGAAATTGTTACAAGCTTGAATTTGGGCAAAAATACATCCCAAGATCTTTTAGCAGCCCGTAGGGTAGGCCAGACATTTTATTTGGCATTTGAAAAGGGCAGAATTGGGAAAATAAGAAATTAAATTCCAAGTTCTGAACTAGCGAAAGAAAAAGAGGGCTCCTTTGAAAACTGTAGTTGAAAGTGTCCTCTTTAAGCCGTTCTCTGTCATTTCATGTCTAATTTTAACAATTACTTGGCCTCTTCTGAGAATTATAGGTCTTCCAAGAAGAGGTTTCATAATTAAACAAAATACACAGGGGCTGACAGGCCCTACCAGGCTCTGCCCTAGAATCGCTCCTGCGGGGAGGCTGCGGCTCAGCCCGGGAGTGTGCTGATTAGAAAGATCACACTTGGGGGAGAGAAATTGCACCGGGTTTTACGGTGATTGGCATGTGTTAGCGTACTGGGGAGGCGAATAACAGCTTCTCTGAGCAGATTGCTCCTAACAGCCTGAAAGTGGGGTATTGGTCCATTCCCAGAGAGCAGAGAAGGGAAGCCGCCCCATGGCTGTTGCTGAAGGCTGAAGAGGGAGAGAACTGAATTGAGTAGAATTCATTGAATTCAGTGGTTGCTAGTAGCAGTCGTAGCTAGAGGAATGTTTGCCTCCCTTCCCCTTTTCTCCTTCTGTCACTTGAACGTGTGTTTTCTCCATCCCCTTCAGGTGATGGGCTTAGAGCATCCTTGTCTGCATCCCCAGCCAGGGAGCTGTCCAGCATCCCACCCAGAGGGCCTCCTCAGCACCAGTTCTGTGGCCTGCGGTTGTCTTAATTTATTCCTTCTCTTTTTCCCGTTTCCCTTTGGTGTGACACCCTTTTCCAGTGTGTTGAAATTTCAGAATTCACTGTTAATTACTGTGTTTGCACTTCCCGGTCTAATGTGCCAGAACGAAGCCGCATTCTCTCAGGTTAAGTGAGTTTTCTCCAGCCTCCCCCTCCCCAAGTGATGTGCGGAGTGAGACTCGCTTGGCGTGAAGCTTCCTTCTTTACTTCCATGGCCAGAACCAGATAGACATAAATCGTGCACGTGAGCCCTACGTCTCTGAGTCCTTATACTTATCTGTCATTTCCCATCTACTTCCTGGAGTTTCTCTCCATTTCCAAGGAAAGCATTGGCTCAGAGAGTTGGGGATGCACATTTAGAGGTAACTCCTCCAATGCAACATCCCTGGAGGAAAACTAAGACACAGGATGCTTTTATTTGAACTCTGTGGCTAAGAATAAACCTCAAAGTAAATCATTATAAGAAAACCAATCAATTAATTAATTGATTATCCCTGGCCGTGGACTTTTCTTTGGCAGCTTTACTCATTTCATTTTCTTTTTCCATCTTTTCTTGTTTTAAATGTAATTTAGGAATGAAGGCTGCTTTATTCCAGGTCTTCCTTCCCTCCTCCTCTTCCTCCACTGCCAAGCGGCTCTTAATTCCAGCTGGAGAAAATAATTTTCCAACAGAAGGATCTGTAATGACTAAAGCTTGTTGTGGCTCATTGGCCTGGTTTACCCATAAATGCATTTTATATTTGCCTCCAAGTGTAAATTCAATTCAGCAAATATTTATTGAGTGTTTGCTACGTGTTAGGGATTGTCAAGGCTATAGAGAAGAATTAGACACCTTCCCTGATCTCATGAAGCTTGGGATTGTAGCTTTGGAATGGGCAGGAAACTCAAGAAGTCGCCTAGTATAGCCCTTAGCCCTCATTTTTCATGGAAGAGAAACTGAGGCCACAGGACGTTCCGTGACTTACCCCAAGCCACACATTTAGTAAGTGGTGGACAAGAGGGTCCAACTGCAAGGCAGAAGGAAAGGCCCCGGTCTGTAGGCTATGCTAGCAGGTCAGCTTGCTTTGGGGAGAAGGACCACTTCTCTAATTTGTCTGGGTGAGCTCTAATGAAATGGCTCAAAGTTGGACACACTTTCAGAGGGTGACTAAATATTGGAAATATGATTTAGTTTGGGGAATAAACGCGTGAGCTCATTCATGAGTCATAGCCTTGACTCTAAAATGATTTCGAAGAAAAAAATTAGTCATTTGTATTTTTACCATTTTATAATATAATTGTATAGTTTTGGGAACATCAGCTTCTGAGGATCTGAAAACACTATAGTTTATAACTTTGTGCCCTTAAAGTGATATAAACATTCTCCATGATGTCTCTGTGTTATGTTTATTCCTTAATACATATGGAATGTATGGTAGGAAACCGTCATCTCCCAATTGCTGGTGCCCTCTGCCCCTAAATTTCTATTTACTTTATATTTATTCCAAATGGATTTACATTTGTGTGTATTTTCTCCCTTGTTAGATTATATTCTTTGTATCTGTATCCCCAGTGTCTAGCACAATATCTGGCACACAGTAGGAGATTAATAAATGCTTATCATAGTAGGAGATTAATAAAATACTCCTTCGTTTGGTAGTGAGTGAATTTCAGGCATTTTGGAGTCCCGACCTCCCCCCCCTTTTTCTTGCACTGGATGGGGTGGCTGTAGAGCATGCCAAACTCAAAATAGAAATGGATCTGTCGACTTTAGAAAACCTCAAATCAATATTATCTAGGTTGTACTTTTAATAATAATAAATGTAATATTTAATAATAATTGTATTAATTCTATTTTAATTATTATATTCATTACATTATAACTAATTAATACTTATATCATGATTAATATAATATTATAATTAATAATAATTAATTAAAATACTTTTTTGTTAAACACTTCCCACTTCCATTTTGATCCGTTCAGGCCCCACTGAGGAGTTTTGTCTGACGGCTTAGGTGTTTGATGTCTCCGGTGTAGGGAACTTGAGGAAGAACTTTGCATTGATGCAATTGGTCATCCCATCTTCCTTTTAGAGAGTTGCCTCGAACGTGGAGAGGTTTAGTGACCTGTCCAGAGTCATGCAGCCAGAATGGATCAGAGATAGGACTTGAACAAAGGTCTTAGTGACTCTAAAATGTTCTGCCGTGCCAAGTGACCTCAATGGATGGGGGGGGGGAGAGAGAGAGAGAGAGAGAGAGAGAGAGAGATGAAACAAGGTAAAATATGATAAAGGCAAAAGAGAGACTCTTGAGTTCAATTATTTTAGAAAATGGAGAGAACACCTATTTTACAGATGAGAAAACTGGGAAATTGTAAAAAGAGTTATTTCCTCTGGAGCTTTCCAGATACCATTCCCCTAGCCCAGTGATGGGCAAATGGGCCAGATGCAGCCCCCTGAAATGTTCTATCCTGGCTATTTGACATTATTCCTAATCTGATGAATACAATGAAACTTCTAAAGAGTTGCCTTAGAAACAGACTGACAGGAGCATTTCCTTTCCTTTGGCCCCCTTTTTAAAAAGTTTGCCCATCACCGCCCTCGCCCATGGGTCTAGTGGATGGTTTAGCTATTTTGTAGTTCCTAAAGGGGTTGGATTCAGCCTATATACTATTAGGGTACCCTGTCTTGGGGTAGTAAATCATATTATGGTCCTCAGACTTTTTTTGTGACTCAGAACATCTGAATCAAAAAACATTAGGTATATGATTTTGTGTGAAAAGATCAGTGAATTGTTTTCAACTGAAAAAAAAAACCACCTAGAAAGTTAAAAGTTGAAAGTAAGCACAGTAAGTAGAAATTCTGAAAGTCAAAGGAAATAAAATTGAACTCCTAAAATGTATGGAGTTGATAGAACTAAGAACTGTTTTTGAAAAAAAAATAAAATAGATAAATCATTGACTAACTTGATGTTTTAAAAAAAGTGGGATGAAAGCCAAATTATCAAAATAGAAAAATGTAAAGAGGATAATTTTCTATTGGGGCCTGTTGGAAAGTAGGCAGCATTCATTTTCAGAGTTAAAAAAAATTCCTTTGTGTGGTGTGCTGTTTAAAAGAATTTAATCAAGCTTTCTTAACCTAGGATGTCTGGATTTTTAAAATATTTTGATAACTATTTCAGTCTAATTGATTTCTTTTGGAATCTTGTGTATTTTATCTTATTCTTTTAAAAACATGATTCAGAAAAAGGATTTCTAGGCTACAAGAATGGCCAAGGGGTCCATGATTCCCCCCTCAAATTTTAGAAATGTTGATTTAGATGGGGAAGTTGTGTTGCCTTGGAAAGAATGCTGAATTTGTGTTCAGAAGTGTGAATTTGGCCATTTGCTACATATGGATGAATAGTCCTCAGTTTCTTTATCTGTAAAATAAAAGGAATTTGTTAACTTGTGAGGTTCCCTTCATCTCTAAATCTATGATTGTAAGACCTTGGCTCTTGCCTTAGAGGAATTTACAATGGGTGTATGTCTTGTGGAAACTGGTGTAGAGGATTTGGGGAAGAATGAGAGAAGGAAAAACTAACTTGACAAAAGTAAACCTTGGGGATGACTATAGAAGTCGACACTTGTAAAGGTATGCACGGGTGCCTGTGGATTTCATTGCCCTGGACATAGCCCATGGGGACACCTGAAGGGGGACTCCTCTACCTCTTCAGATTGTTCTGTGGAATGATTTGAAAATGGCACCCCTCTCGTGGTGGATATCCGGAATACCCAGAGATGGCGTCTCCTCTTACTGTTAGGAGCTAGGAATATCCAAAGACACTGCCCCTGGTCACTGCCATGAGCCAAGAATAGCTAGAGATGTCAAGCTAGGAACATCCAAAGATGGCACCCCCACTTTCACTTTTATGAGCCAAGAATATCCTTTTCACTGTTGTGAGCCAAGAATACCCTTTTATTCCACAGGAAATGTTAAGATAAATGCAGATCTATGAGAGAACACTTCACTAACCATGCATTATTTCTCCATAGTTACTACAATGCCATGCAGAACAACTGGATGAGGCTAGCCTTTTGCAGGATTCCAGGGAAATGGAACTTTCCCAGAAACCTGTTCCCGGTCACTAGTTTTCTACTCTCCCACCTCTGACCCCCTTTTTTCCCATTTCACAATTCTGTGGGAAAGGGAAGTCCTTAGGGGCTACAACATGTAGGAAACATTAAAGATGATGGGGTTTTCTTCCTCTTTTCTTTGCCTCTTAATATATAAGTCCTCAGACTACACAGCTGCTAATGGTTTATCTACCATGAAAGAGGAGGCCTAACTGTGAACATCTGCACAGGAAATGACAAATGGCCCAAATAGCTTTGGTGAGAATATGGCTTTGGTCACTGGTTTATTGAGAATCAGTGCCAGGGTTGGGTAGATGGTTGAATGCCCATGGTGGTATCACCCAGGTGATTCCACTTGGTTCTTTACGTGGGCCATCTTGGATGGTGACATCATCCTTTATTTACGGGATGTTGTGGTCATTCCAAAATGGTGTCACTGTGTGTTGGTGGAGGAGGAAGTAGTGGGGGTTTTGGGGGTAGAGCTTAAAAGGTAGTGAAACTCGTTGTGGACTTTTTCTGATTCCCACAACATATTTTTATAAATCTTATGACATCCTTTATATAGTTCATCATGTTGGGGGGGGGGGTTCAGCTGCTTCCTAAAAGTTGACCTTGTGTTGAAACATTTTAAATGCACGAAAGTCTAGTTGTTTTGTTTGAGGGAGGATATCTAACTTGAGGTTGTAATAAGTCTTTAATTTTTATTTAATTTTGTCATCTTTGACCATTATTCTTAGGGCTCCACCACATGTACTGGGTGTCTGCTAAATCCCTTGATGTTGTAACAGGTTGGTGGTCCGTGCAGTATCCCTTATCCTCTACCTTTGGGGCCCACTTTGTATTTGGAATTTGTTAAGATTGTGTCATAGCCTGTTTACACCCACCATGCTATCTTGTGATGACCTGTAGTTTCAGTTCTCCCGAGGCTGTGGCATTCCATGTTCCATAATCTCTATGTGCCAGATAATCTCTATGGCAATGGCCTTTAGAATTCATGTTGAATAAGGGCAGCTAGGTGACTCAGGCTTGGAGACAGGAAGTCCTGAGTTCAAATCTGGCCTCAGACACTTCTTAGCTGTGTGACTGTGGACAAGGGTCCCCAATTGCCTAGCCCTTACTGCTCTTCTGCCTTGAAACCAAAACTTAGTATTGATTTTAAGATAGACAGAGTGCCGAATGACCACCACATCCTGTGGACCTCTTTGGAAGTCTGGTGAAGCTTATGGACTCCGTAGGGTTATGTTTATAAATGTTTAAAATAAAATATATCCGATTGCAAAGAAAACCAATCAATGAAATATTGCTCTCAAAATATATAAACAAAAACAAGTTTAGGACCCTATAAGAGAACCTTCTTTGCATAATTGTGAAATTGCTTTGAAGAGCTAATTAGTTTTCCTCTTGCTTCTGGAGGGATCCAGAACTTAACCCATCATCTGCCTCCTGCCATTTTTTTTTCTAATTAGAAAATTGCCTGGTAATTTAGATTTTTTGTTTGTCTCCATCAATTTCTAATTATTCACAAATGAGGCCAAAACCTCCTCCTCCCCCCTCCCAAATGAGTCTATTGATCCACCCACACATTCTTGCCTCTCTTTCTCTCTCTTTCCCACATACACACATTCTGACTTGTAGTTGAAGGCATGGGAAAACGAGGACATTGTTTAAACTGGGTGCTCTGGCGGGTGTCTGAAGGATTTATGGGCTTGCATGAGATCTGTTACATGTTTATTATTTAAAAATAGAGCCTTTAATGTCTTCTGGAAGAATAATTACTGTTCAGAACTCTTCCGGCGGGTCCATTCAAGTCTTCCCAGATCCACTCGGGATGTCCAGAACAAGTACCCAGTGGCTCACAGTCTAGTCCTCTGAGAAAAGTTTTATCAGGACCCTTTTTGGGAAGAAAGAATGCCGCTCTCGAGCTTCTCGAAAACCTTCGCCAACTGATCATTTGAAATATTTCAGGCACTAGGAAGAAGGGCCTGGCCTTTCACTGGGGCTCCTTGGAAAACAGCCATGCTTGGACGGCATAACAGAGATTATGTCCCCAGCAACGGCCCAAACACAGAGGCTGGGTCAGCACAGAACAGCAGAGCGAGCTTTGGGGGGTCACCCCGACAGCGGCCGAGGGCTCAGAACTAGGTGGATTATACAGCGGCAGAAACAATCCACCGTGGACCTCCGTTTCCCCTCTGCCCAGCCGGGGGATTGGAGCGGATGGATGACGTCACACAGATACCGTCAGTTCTCACATGCTGTGAGTTTCATGTCGTAAATGTCCTTAAAGAGCCCGCAGGCACGTTGTCGTCTGGTAGGCCTTCTTATTTGAAGGACTACATTTCCTTTCATTCGATACAAAAAGCATACATATAATATGCAATACTATATTATACATATATTATACTATATTATAAAAATACTATATTATAAATATTATAAAAATACTATATTATAAATATATTATATTATAAATATTATAAAAATACTATATTATAAATATAATATATAGCATTTATTTTATATTATATAAAATTATGTTATATATAAAATATAATTATAAATATATAAAATGTTTGCTATATAAAATATGTATTTATTATATAGTTACATATTTTATATATTTATAATTCATTATATTTATTACAATTGTGTGTATTTATATAGAAAATATAATTGTAAATATAATTATATTATAAATTATATGTATAAAATATAATATATTAAATAATACAAAAAGCATCGATAAGGTACTGACAATGTGCTAGGCATTAGGTTTGAACACAACTCTAGATCAGAGGAAGAATTAAAGAGACTCCAAATTCTGGTGCCATTCATGAGTGGGAGTATAAGACAAAACTTAGGAGAGTTCTAGGGGGCAGCTGGGTAACTCAGTGGATTGAGAGTCAGGCCTAGAGACTGGAGGTTCTAGGTTCAAATCCGGCCTCAGACACTTCCCAGCTGTGTGACCCTGGGCAAGTCACTTGACCCCCATTGCCCACCCTAACCACTCTTCCACCTATAAGTCAATACACAGAAGTTAAGGGTTTAAAAAAAAAATTTAGGAGAGTTCTATCGGTGTTGCATTTTGTGTTTCTCTACTATTTGCCCTCCTCCATTAATTTTGAGATAATATATGTGTGAATATATACAATATGTATATATGTATATGTGTGCATACATACACCTACCAATAGACATATTTGGCAAACATGTATGTGTGTATAATATCCTAGTACAGTGTAGATAATTTCTGAATCATATAACCTTACAAAAATGATAAGCCATAAAAGGAATAGGGGGGAAAAAACAAGGCAGGGAGCACCCTTCATTTTCCTTGGAAACATTATTGTGAATTTAGTTATTGTTTTTCAATTGAGTCTAATTCATTGTGACCTCTTTGGGGGTTTATTGGCAGAGATATTGGAGTGGTTTGCCATTTCCTTTTTATAAGTTTATTTTACAGATTAGGAAACTGAGGCAAACAGGATTCAGTGACTTACCCAGGGTCATACCCCTGGTAAGCATCTGAGAACAGATTTGAACTTAGGAATGTGAGTCTTCCTGACTCCAGGTCCAGCACTTCATCCACTGTGCCATCTTTTATTGCATATTACTTCCCTCCCACCACTCTATTAGATTATAAGCTCTTTCAGGGCAGGGGCTATCTTTTGCCTCCTTTTCTATCCTCAGCACTTAGTCCAGTGCCTGGCACATAGTGGTTGCTTAATACATGTTTGCCAATAATGACTGGTAGAGTCAAAATATTTTTAAATTTTAATATTTTTAAATATTTTTAAATAGACAGTTCAAGCTTATACTCCCATTCTTCAACAGATTTGGTAGTCCTCTTCTCCTAAAAAAGCGTACCCTAATTTCTGACTGGTACATAGTAGGTGCTTAATAAATGTTTGTCAATAATATTTGGTAGATAAATACTCCCATTTAAATGTGTTTTTAAATAGGAAGTTCAAGCTTATACGCCTATTCTTCAGTAGATATCATGAGTATTTGGAGGTCCTCCTCCCCTTAAAAAGACCCTCAATTTCTGGCAGGCACATAGTAGGTGCTTAATAAATGTTTGTTAATAATGATTGGTAGATAAATACTCCCATTTAATTATGTTTTTCAGGAGAAAGTTCAAGCTTACACTCTCCTTCAGTAGTTATTATGAGCATTTGAATGTTCTCTTTCACTAAAAAAAACCCTCAATTTCTGACTGGCACATAGTAGGTGCTTAATAAATGCTAGCTTGATGAATGGTCTTGTCCAGTTGAACAGAAGGAAATTTCCTAGATACAGCTAGGGCTACTAGTTCTCCTTTTGGGGAGACTTTGAGGCACTCCTAAATTCTCAGGGGATGTCACTATCTAAGAAGTAGCCAATGGTGTGACGTTCATGTTCTTGGTTGAGATTTTTGGCGCCCATCTTCTCCTCCTCTTAGAGATGCCCGTTCTCATAGCCACTGCCATGATGTTGTGGTTGGTGCCCCTCTTATGGGTGTCACCACTGGCTCAGTAGTTTAGATATAGAAAGCTTGTCGCCTCACTGCTCCATTTAAGATAAAAATAATAGAATCCAAGTTGGGAAAGACCTCGCCAATGCTTAAGTCAAAGGAAACTGGCAAGAACGAATTCATTTATCAAGAGAAATAAAATTTTAAAAGAGAGCCAAACAAACAAAGACTTCAGAGTCTTGAGGGGGTGACCCAGAGATTCTTTAAGGACTAACACGGCTGCTTCACCCCCATGAAAAGCCCACATCCCCTGAGTCACCCCATCAGAGCAAGCCCAGCCAGAACAGCTGAAGTCCATCTTCCTCTGGGGGCTTCCATTCCCCAGCTAGCAAGAATCAGCACCAGAACCAGAGTCTGAGCTCCCCGTCTCCAGTTCGGTCCAGTTCAGCCCATATAAAAGCCACCAGACTTTCCTGTTTTGGGGTGCCTTGTTCCACCCAGTGGACCTAACCCAATTCCATCCTCCCCACCTTCCCTTCTTTAGTTCTCTCAGTAAAAGCTGGCTAGCTTTGCTGTCTGATGGTATGTCCCAGGTTTCCTTATATCCTGATCTTAGAATCCTCAGGGCTTAACACAATTCTTGGGACCTAGTTAGCACTTAATAAATGTTTGTTGACTGACCGAATGACTGATGTTAATGGTTATTTTGTGTGCCTGGCTATTTTTCAATTAATCCCCACCCCAAGTCGGTGACTCATCCTGACTCAAAGCTTGGCTTTTTAAAGGGGCCCTGATGATTTCCAAATACAACCAGGCACAAGTTAATTAATTAAAGTTAAACCATTTAACACAACACATATTCATTAAGCAGGAACAGGTTTCTTCACACCTGCCTCCCCAGATAGGGTGGTTGAAATTAAATTAAGTTGAATCTGTTCAAAGACTTCAGAAGACTCGTCAGATGGAATAGAGGATCGTGGTTTTGTAGGAATCCCCATTTGTTTTTTGAGGGGAGCCTTCAGAGGGTTCTTCATCATTAAGGATGCCATGAGCCTCTACTGAGGCGCCATCTTTCTTTTATTAAAGAAGGTCTCTGGTCTCCAAAGAGCAGCGAAGGGACAATTTCTTTGGCATTTTATATCCGTATTATCTTGGAGGTGGATAGTTTTGCTTCTAGTTAATCTCCCTTGTCTCTGAAAATTGCATTTTGTGTACAGCAATCTTATTCTTTATTGCTTTAATTGAAGTCTGTAGAAATTCTCTCAGCATCCTTCCAGTGGTAGGTCAGGAGCTTCTTCCATTAACTGGAGCTTCACAAGAAACTTATCCCTCCTTCCCCATCACCTTGCATTTATTTCTCCCATATATATGTACACACACGCACGCTGTGGTCTCCTTCATAGAATGGGGGTTTCTTGTACTCATAGCAGAATGGTTGGTCCATCCATAGGGATGGGGACTAGGTCTGAAGATTTCACTGCACTTCTTCCACCAAAGCTGTAATTTAAAGGCATTGGAATTGGTTGCCATGTTAATTTTACTCAACTGTTATTTTTTCCTCTTTCTTTTTGTTTCTCTTTGTTAAAAAAAAAAAAAAGGATGTGTTTCTAGGTGAGAGAGGCAGCCAATGTATCAGGGGGAAAAGTAATTTAAAAAATGATAAAGCCGTTGGAGGTTCCCTGGAGCCCCGAGAGTTGTAAGCATTTTCTCCAGGGTCCCCCAGCTGGGATGGGGCATAGAAACCAGGCCATCCTGCCTTGGAGGCCAGTTCTCTCTCTTCACTGTGCCAAAGGTCCTCAAAACTTTTTGGGCTCAGGACCCACTTACACTCTTAAGGACCTTCTCCCACCCCCCACCCCAAAGAGCTTTTGTGAGTTATTTTTATCATTACTTAACCACATTAGCAATTAAACTGGCTTGTGAGGATGACAAAAATAGTTTTGACCTCCAAGACCCCCTGAAAGGGGCTCCAGCCCACATTTTGAGAACAGTTACAACTGATGCTTCTCCAAAGAGGCATTTGTAAAAATGCTTATTGATTCATGGTTATAATTTTTCTGAAAACGATTTTTAGGATCGACCCCCTTCCCTGCAGGAGCTGTAACAGATGGCTCCTCGGAAAAGGTCATTGTGCTGACATGATAGGAGTCTGTGGATGTGTCCTAATGTCACCTCCCATGTCTGACCGTCCCAACCTAGGATGGAAATAACCTGAGGGGCCTGCCCTTTGGATTCCTAACTCAACGTGGGCAGCACAGTCCCTCTCTTCTCCTACTGCAGGTGTTTTCGCCTCCTTTAGGCAGTCTAGTATTTATTAAGTACCTGCAATTTGTCAGGCACCATGCCAAGCCCTGAAGGAGACAAAGAAAGGGGGGAGAGAATAAGCATTTATTGAAAAAAAAAGTTTCCAAGTAAAAATTTTTCATATCTTATTTTTTTCCAATTCCATGAAATAACCATTAAAAAAAACTACTTACCTTCCATCTTAGATTCAACATTGTATTGGTTCTAAGGCAGAAGAATGGTAAAGGGTGGGCAATGGGGGTTAAGTGACTTGCCCAGGATCACACAGCTAGGAAGTGTCTGAGGTCAGATTTGAACCTAGGACCCACTGGCTCTCAATCTGCCCCCAATAACCATTTTTAATGTGAATTTTTTCATTTAATTAATTTAGAATATTTTTCCATGATTCCATGATTCATGTTCTTTCTCACCTCCCTCCCGTAGCCAAAGCAATTCTGCTGGGTTTTACATGTGTCATTGATCAAGACCTATTTCCATATTATTAATATTTGCATTTGAGTGATCGCCCCAATAACCATTTTAAACATTCTTTAAAAATTTTATTTTGAGATCTAAATTCTCTTCCTCCCCTCCTTGAGAAAGCAAGCAATTTGATAAGATCATGAAAAAATATTTTCATATAAGCCACATTGTGAAAGAAACCACAGACCAAAAAAATAAAACCCTAAGAAAAATAAAGAAAATAAAAAATCTTGCTTCGATCTGCAGGCAGAGTCCGTCAGTTCTTTCTCTGGAGGTGGAGAGCATTTTTCGACTTGAGTCTTTTGGAATTGTCTTGGATCATTGTATTGCTGGGAATAGCTAAGTCATTCACAGTTGATCAATATATAATATTGCTTTTATTGTATATAATGCTCTCCTTTTATTGTATGTAATGCTCACTTCCCTTTGCATCAGTTCATAGAAGAGTGTTGGATTTTGTGACCAGAAAATGGATCAAAGTGTGATTTTTGTCCTAGTTCACCTGGAGAGGTCCTGATCGTATTCATAGGGGGTTATCATTTGAGTTGGAAAGACTTACTCTTTTTAGGTCAAATGGGATTTTGAATAAGATATCCGGTCATTTAAAAAGCAACAGTCTCCTTGGGACCATCCCCAAAATGTACAAAATGGCGGACCTGATAACAAGTCCTCCTTGGAGCCAAGAAGACCCGAGTTCTTGCTTTGGACATACACGGCCAGGGTGACTCTGGGCAAATCCCATGACGTCTCTGTGCCCCGGGGCAACTTTCTGAGACTTTACACTGAATTTTTAAAAAACCATACCATAAAGTCCTGGGAAAATTGGCCTTGAGGTCTTCTTGAGCTTTGTGTTCCTGCTTAGTTTTTCAGCCATTCCAGTTCTAGTTATACAAGGTTGTTGTCATGGCTGTTTTTCAGTCCCTTGACCCTGTCCAGCTTTGTGACTCCATGGACCGAGGCCCTTCCGTCCTCGACTGTCTCTTGAAGTTTGTCCAAGTTCCTGTTTGTTGTTTCCATGACGCTCTCCATCCGTCTCGTCCTCCGACATCCCCTTCTTTCTCCTTTACTCTTCCCTTGACTCTTCCCCAGCACTGGAGCGTGTTCTGTCTTCTCATCATGTGGACCAAGTATTTATGCTTCGGTATTCGACCTCCCAGCGAGTCGTCTGAATTACTTTCTTTAAGTTCGGACTGATTTGATCTCCTCTCTCCGACGGACTCTGAGAAGTCTTCTCCACACCACGTTGGGCAGCTTTGAGGCTGCCACGCTCAGCTCTCCTCACAGGCCAACTCCCAGCCTTACGTTGCTGAGTGGAAAAACCAGGGCTCGGAGTCTATGGACCTTGGTGGGCTTTTGAGTATGTGGCCCAGATTTACCACAGCTTTCCTTCTAAGGAACAAACATGGTGTAATCTCATGGCCTTGGCCTCCGTCTGCAGTGATCGTAGAGCCCAAGACTAGGAAAGCGGAGCTTGCTTCCCTTTCTTCTTCCTCTGTTTGCCAGGAGGGGATGGGACCAGTGGCCGCCATCTTGGTTTTTCTGATGTTACACTTTAAGCCAGCTTTTATACGCTTCTCTTTCACCTTCATTCTTCTTCACTTTTGTAGAGATTAAAATTAATATTTAATAACTAAATATTACATTTTTATAAAGTCTTATTGATAATAACCTACCATAAAAAAAACTAGAGTGAAAAGGTGCCAAACTCACTTGACTGGCACTCATGGAGAAGAAGAGAGGAAGAGGAAGGAGCTACCGAACTTATAAAACAATAACATGACCACACAAACGTGGAGGCACAGGAGAGATTAAAAGGGATTTTGGGAAGTACTAAGGGACTTAAGGGGGATGCAGTCCAAGGCTCAAAATCTCCATTAATACACTTTCTGCCATCAGGGCGGTATTATCTGCATGTCTGATATGGTTGATATTTCTTCTTCAACCTTGAGTCTGGCTTTAGAGTCATCCAGCCTGGTATTTCCCATGATATACTCTGCAGAGAAGGTAAATAAATAAGGTGACAGCATATATACAGCCTTCCTTGCCGTACTCCCTTCCCAAATTTATTTTCATCTTTCGAAAAATTTTTCAGGATTATTTGTTTATTTAAAAAATTACATGTAATAACACATTTCCACATCACTCTTCCAAAGTTACATGATCTAAGCTGTCTCCCTCCCTTCTCCCCTCACCCCTTCCTAGATCTGGCAAGCAATTCAATGTGGTTGCTGAGTTTTAAAACAATCAGTTGTTCCATGTTTGGTTCTGAGGGTTGCTTCTTGATCCTTGTAACATCCTTGATCCTCAGGTGAAAAGTAAAATAATGTGGTACTGGGGGCAGCCAGGTGGCTCAGTGGTTTGAGAGTGAGGTGTAGTGATGGGAGGCCCTTTCTCTCTCTATATCTCTCCTCCCTCTTCCTCCCTCCTTCTCTCTCTCTCTCCTTCTCTCTTCCTTTGCCTCTCTGTCTCTCTCTCTCTCTCCCTCCTCCCTCTTTCTCCCTCTCTCTTGTTCTCTCTCCCCCTCCATTCTCTCTTCCTTTGCCCCTCCCTCTCTCTCTCCCCTCCCTTTTTCTCCCTCCCTCTCTCTCTCTCTCTCTCCTCTCTTCCTCTGCCTCTCTCTCTATCTCTCCTCCCTCTTCCTCCCTCCTTCTCTCTCTCTCTCCTTCTCTCTTCCTTTGCCTCTCTGTCTCTCTCTCTCTCCCTCCTCCCTCTTTCTCCCTCTCTCTTGTTCTCTCTCCCCCTCCATTCTCTCTTCCTTTGCCCCTCCCTCTCTCTCTCTCCTCCCTTTTTCTCCCTCCTTCTCTCTCTCTCTCCTTCTCTCTTCCTTTGCCTCTCTTTCTGTCTCTCTCTCTCTCTTCCTCTCTCTCCCTCCCTCCCTCTAACTTCAGGTAAAATCTCAATTTTTGTTTGTCTTTCTTCTCTCATCAGATCTCAGAAAAATGATTTTCATAACGAAGGGTACATCTTGGAATTAGACTGCTGTTCCTCCTTGGACCACCCGACAGACCAAAAAATCATCCCGAATTTCATTAAGAAAGTAAGTACGGCGGGCAGGAAACACTGGATGAGCCGTTGCATGCGTGTTTTCGCCGTGACTGAGCAGATCAGGACTGACCAGATGCCGGAGGGGTTGGGAAAATGGCTTGGCCTTTCCCTTCTCCTCCCCAGAGGCCGGATCCGTCCGGGGGTGGGAGCGGCTGTTTGGGGGGGCCCTGCCGCCCCCCGGGGCTCGCAGCTGCCCGTGTCTCGTGCTTAGCAGAAGGGGGGCTCACCGCGGACAGGGACGCTCCATCTCTGTCTCTGTCCGCCCGGCTAGGCGACGCCTAGAGATGGATGACGGATGTCGTCCTCCGAGCGCCGGCGATTCTGGCTTTTAGCATCTTCCCGCGTTCGACGCTGGCCCGCATGAACCTGGACCAGCCGCTTCACTCTGTGGGCCTCATTTTTCCTCGTCTGTATAATGAGCTGGAAAGGGAAATGGCAAACCTGTCCGGTGTCTCTGCCAGGGAAGCCTCACGTGGGATCCCGGGTAGGACTGAAGCGCTCCCCGGGCCGTGGCGCAGGACGGCCGTGCCAGGCCCTTCGGAGGCGCTGCATCGAGCCCTCTAGCAGCTAGCGGGGGGCATCCTAGGACTGGACGGTCTACTTAAATTAAACTGCATTCAGGTCTTCCTAATTTAAGTTGACCGATAACTCCGTTTCCCACCATTATAACTTCAAATCGTGCCAATTCATCTGCGTTAATCCACGTCACGGGATTCATTTTCCCCGCTCATCAGAAGCATTTATTTATTATTTATTATGGTTATTTTTAAACCCTTATTTTCTGTTTTAACTCTAAAACAGAAGAGCAGGGGCCGGGCAAATGGGGTTAAGTGACTTGCCCAGGATCACCTAGCTAGGAAGTATCTGAAGCCAGATTTGAACCCAGGTCCTCTCCTATTCCAGACGTGGCGCTCTGTCCACTGAGTGACCTAGCTGTCCCCTCAGTAAAGCATTAAATAAGCACCATGCTCAAAACTGAGGAAGACAGATACAAACGTGAGATAGTTTCTGCCCTCAAAAAGCTGAAATTCTACCCATGGAAACTCCCCATGGCGCCATGAGCCCTGGGATGATGGTGGCCGAGTCTTGGGTGGCCCTCTAGATTCTTCTTGTTTTCTTAGCTCCCTTTGTGGACTTCCCCTACAATGACTGCCCCGTTTCCCCTGGACGATGCTGACGCTGGACGTTGTCCTCTCTAATTTCACCTCGAATTCAGCGGGTGCTAGAGGGAATCACTCCCATCAGAAGCTTTGGCAGGTCCACTGGGAGAGCTGGGGCCCAAATAAGTCTATTCTTTGTAAAAAGGAAAGACAATGGTCTTGCTTTACCAGGAAGAAAGCAGAGTTCTAGTCTAGTGTTTGTACAGATAATTTTTCTGTCTGACAAGCACTCTGCTCTCTGGAATTTTTGGAAATCAGGGACTTTAATTTTCCAGTTGTACACATCCTGAGAATGGAATTTGGCCTATGACCTGAATAATAGGGAAAATTCTAGAAAATAATTGTCTAAGGTCACAGGCTGCCTGTGTTTTTGTGGAGAAATCAGTGGATAGGCTAGATGGGCTCAGGCTATGTCTAAACTAGTAAATGCACTATCTTGGAAAATGTTTTGTTTTTGTTATTTTTGTCTTGGCCAAATTTGACGGTATCCTGGCTGGCCCTATCTAATAAGATAAAAGTTAGTTGGTGAGACAGACAAAAAACAGTGACATAATTAAATTAAAAATTAAATTAAATTTGTGCAAGGCCTGAGTCTAGCAGGGTTTACCCCGTTTCCTGCCTCATCTTTCTTGATTGACTGGATTCAAAGAGGAGAGGAGAGGGGCGAGCTAACCCACAAGGTGACCGATGGAGGAACCGAAAGGATCTTGGCCAGCTAGAACATTGGGTTGTCTAGTAAGAAGAGATTCCATGGAATTAAATGTAAAGTCTAATACTTGGACTCAAACAATCAATTTCAGAAGCTTTGACTGGAGAAGTCATGTCAGATGGTGGTTTGTTGAAAAAGATCTGGGAGCTTTTTCAGTGAAATATTCAGGGCAAGTCAGTAGAATGAGGAATCAACACCCAAACCCCACAAATGTCAGCCACTTTTTAAATCTGATTTAAACATCAGATCTGAGTTTTTCCTTAAGTCCACCCAGAAGAATACTTAGTGTACTACTCCAGTCCTACCCAGCAAGCATTAATTAAGTGCCTACCATGTGCCAGGCATGTGCTAAATATTGGGTTTACCAAAAAAAAAAAAAAAAGGCAAAAGAAAGTTCTTGTCCTCAGGGAGCTTACACTTTGGTGGGGTTGATCTTTGAGGGTTATGACTGGTTTTTCCTTTTGTGGTTATATCTTTAGAACTTTGTGCCGATTTAACAGTTAATAATTGATAATGAATGCATAATACTTAATAATATTAATATATAAGCAAAATATAATATTTAACACTTGATAAATAATGCTAAATAAGTAGTTAATACTTAATAAATGCTTGTTGGATAGGCTTGGAGTGGTGCTAAACATTCTTTTCTGTGGAATGTGCCAGAAATGGCATCAAGCACCATACCAGTGTCTTAGATGAGGAAACCTCTTGCATTGTGGGTCTGTCATAGAACAGGAGATGACCCATGCATCATTGACATGATTTGAGGATGAATATGAACCTGTGAACAGCTTGTTATAAAACAACTCATCAATTGTTTTTATAATGGAGTTCATATTACATTTATTTACAAAATGCTTTGACTTAATACTATCATTGCCATCATCTTGGTTTTTTCCCTTCATGGATCTGATTTATCTAATTGGCTCATTAAACCCCAACGGCACCCTTGGGAAGACAGGTGATTGTTAGTTTAAGAAATAAAATTAATATCGAGTAATAAAACTAAAAATATCATCATTTCAAAGGGTTTATTGAAAGCCATTTAGAAAAATGAAGCCACGTGCCTGCTGAGTTAGTTCAAAATACGCGGGCCCTGTTACCTCTTCCTCCCATCCTGGCTCCACTCCACCAAAAAGAGAGGAAGTACTAATGCTGTCCTCAGTCTTTATACTCCTGGTTACATAATTACACTTCCTGCCCACCTGATTGCACAAGAGGAATCATGGGAAATGTAGTTTGAAAGAGATCTAAGTGTCCACAGGAAGTTTTAGATCAGGGACCTCAAAATTAGTTCAGGGACTCCCAAATTTCCAATATCCCATTAGGTAGTTTTCCATTAGAAAATGGGGCAGATACCGAGGTTCATTTGCCCCAGATGTTGAGGTTCCAGGGAGGGAAGCTGGCTGGGGACACTTGAATTGGACATTCTCTGTCTGCTGCTTTCCGTAGGAGATCAGAAATGATGGCGGCCGGTGGGGTAAAGAGTTCATTTCATGATGAATGGTTGGGAGTAGACAAGACCTCCTGCCTCCAACTCTTGGGGTTCAGTAGAGTTCCCGTAGAGACCTCCTTTCTTTTGGATGGAGATGGGGTTGAAATCGATGGACCCAGATCTTTTTGCTTCTGGGTTGGTCCATTTCAGAGCTAAAAGGGGAAAAGGGGGTCCTTCTGGGGTCCTCATCTCTTCTCTCCTTTTCTCTACCGTAGAAAGGGGCTTAGAGAGGGTCCGAGAGCCGGGAGAAGAGGGGAGCCCGCTGCCCTCTGCCCCTCTCCAAAGTCAGCCACTCTTCTCCGTGGTTGAAAATTTGGTGCACGTGTGAATAAAAATAGACAGGCGTCCGCGCGCGTAGCCCCCAGTGATAGGCACATTTACTGAAATTAAATGTACCCAAAAGGATTCATATTTTCATTTTAATTGCTTAATGAATAGCTCGGTCCCTATTTCTATATAGCGGTGACACTGGTTAATTGCCATTCCGTTATGAGAAAATGATCCCAAGTTAGTGGCTGCTGTAGCTGGAAGTCATTACTCTTTATCTAGGTCATTATTTTGTGTGAAATTATGACTCGTAGCTCTGACAAAGAGGCCTCTCTGGATGAGATGGTAATTAACTCATTTTGTCACTGTACGTTCTGTCGGTGCATCCACCGTTCCGGATGGAAGCTGGAAACCATCGGACTTTTTTTCCCCTTCCTTGGGAGAACAATGCCGTGGTATTATTTTTCTAAGCAAATGTTTTAAATTAGCCGAACACTTGGATAACAAGAGGAGGCGGAGGAAGGAGGGGAGCGGTGGGAAGGGGAGGTGGTCATTATTTCCCACCATAGAGGAAGGCCGGTCTCTGTGTCCTAGAGAAGGGGCCACAGGCCTTGGTTTTCTGGCCCCCTCCTCACCCTTCTCTCACCCCGCCGCCCCTCCTGGCTCCCCTAGAATGGATTTTCACCGACGGATGAAGGAGATTCTGGAAAGGAGGATGCTATTCCTTTAAATGGTCCAGAGATTGCTTTTAGCTGTTAGGGACAACACAATATTTAGCTCTGGAGGAAGCCGGGCGAATTAAATCTGGGCGACTGCCTCGGGGATTTTATGGTTCCCACCCCGTCGTGTTCCCATTCTCTTGGCTCTCGGTGCAGACGACTTCGTGGGGGCCACCAAATGCTTCCTTCCCAGGCTTGGGCACAGACCGGAGCCATTCTTCCAAGTGCTGGAGAAGAATCCTCCCGGGATGAAGCCTGGGAAGGTTTTGGAGGCAGAAACCCAGCGGAATGGATTCCTGCTTCACGAAGGCTTGGGAGCACAATCCAGCCTGGATCGTGTTCCTTTTTGTCCATCTCCACAAAGCACGGCGTGTCCTGGCCGCTCATCGGCGTCCCAGACCCTGTTCTAGGCACAAAAATGACCCTGTCCCTGCCCTGCAGAAGCTTCCCTTCTCCTGGGAAGGAGCCTTGCGTCAGGAGGAAGGGTTCACCCCAATTCTGAGTGCAGGCGGGTGTCGAGGAGCTGAGTGTGGAGGGATGGAGATGGGGGTAGGGGAAACCCATGGAAGGCTGCTTGGGATGGAGACCAGAGGACTTGGGGGGAATAACGGGAGATCCCCCTGGAAAGACTGGCCGGCCACATCGCAAGGGCCTTTGAAGGCCAAAGAAGTGTTTGTTTTTTTATTCCAAAAGTGATAGGGAGCCCCTGAAGCTTCTAGGGCAGGGGAGTGGTGTGTTCAGACCTCAGGGTTAGGAATATCAGATGGAGGGAGTTAAGACAGACTTGACTGGGTTCAAATTTGGCCTCGGACACTTCCTACGCAAGACCCCCATTGCCTAGCCCTTACCTCTCTTCTATTTTGGAACCAATACACAGGAGAGATCCTAAGATGGAAGGTGAAGATTTTTAAAAAAAAGTGGGGAAATCATGGATGCCCCCCCCTCCCCATTGCCTAGCCCTTACAGCTCTTCTGTCTTCTATTGATCCTAAGATGGAAGGTAAAGGTTAAAAAAAAAGGTGATGAGTATATGGAAGGAAGCAGCCAGGGGGAGTGGAGAGAAGCCTGAAGGTGAGATCAGGGGGACTCGGGCCTGGAATCCTGTCCCAGACTGTGGGAACCCATCTGTGCCTCAGTTTCCTCATCTGCAGAATGAAGACTTTGGACTTAATGACCCGACCCTTCCAGCCCTAAAATCCATAAGTCGTGAACCCTCCAGAACTAGAGGGCTTGGGATGTTCCTGGAGAGGAGACCACGCGGCCCTCCTGGTCAGGGGCTTGGCTCTCAGTGCCCCTGTCTGAGCTAGGGGGCACAAGGGCAGAGCACTGGACCTCGGGTCAGGGAGACCTGAACTCAAGTCCTGCCTCAGGCACTTAATAGCTATGTGACTACTCATGACCCTGGACAAGTCGTTCAACCTCCATTTGCCTCAGTTTCCTCATCTGTAAAATCAGGATAATAAAATGGATTTTAATCCACCTTCCAGGGTTGTTGTCAGGACAAATGAGATAATGATCATAAAGGGCCTAGAGTAGTACCGGGCACATAAGGAGGTACTTAATAAATAAAGGCAGTTAATAAATGTTCTAGGGGCCAGCTAGGTGGCTCAGTGGATTGAGAGCCAGGCCTAGAGATGGGAGGTCCTAGGTTCAAATCTGGCCTCAGACACTTTCCAGCTGTGTGTCCCTGGGCAAGTCACTTGACCCCCATTGCCCACCCTTTCCTCTCTTCTGCCTTGGAGCCAATACACAGAAGTTAAGGGTTTAAAAAAAAAGAAGCCTTTCCTTTGAGATTATCTCTATATTTATCTATTTATCCATCTATCCATGTAGCTATCTATCTGTCTGTCTCTGTCTTCTTTATCCATCCATCCATCCATCCATCCATCCATCCATCCATCCATCCGTCCGTCCGTCTATCTATTTATCTGTCTATCCATCATCTATCTATCCATATTTCCATCTATCTGTCTGTCTCTCTGTCCATCTATCTATCTTTCTATCTGTCTGTCTATCCGTCTATGTCTATCTATCTATCCATCCGTCTGTCCATCTACCCATCCATCTATCCGTCTATCTATTCATCTATGTCTTCTTTGTCCATCCATCTGTCTGTCTCTATATCTTATCTCTCTATCCATCTATCCATCTGTCTATCCATCCATTCATCTATCTATCCATCCATCTATTTGTCTGTCTATTCATCTATCTGTCTGTCTCTGTCTTCTTTATCCATCCATCCATATGTCTACCTATCCATCTATCATCTATCCATTCACTTATCCATCAATCAATCTATCTACCTATACATCTATCCATCTGTCTATCCTTCTACCCATCTGGCTTTCTATCTATCTTTCTATACATCCTCCATCCATCCATCTATCTATCCATCCATCTATTTGTCTGTCTATTCATCTATCTATCTGTCTTTCTCTGTCTTCTTTATCTATCCATCCATCTGTATCTATCCATCCATCTACCATCTATCTATCCATCCATTTATCCATCTATCAATCTCTCTACCTATCCATCTATCCATCCGTCTATCTATCTATCTATCTTTTTATCCATCCTCCCTCCATCCATCTATCAGTCTATCCATCCATCCACCTGTCATCTATATATCTGTCAAGAAAGAGTTCTTTTTCATCTGTAGTTGATTCTGTGGGGAGAGGGTCTTTCTTTGTGCTTCCCCAGCACTCCATATAGTGCCTGACACATAGTAGGCACTTAATTCATGCTGATTGACTGCCTGACCACAAATCCTACAATTAGTCAGAAATAATAACTACAATTTAGGGCTTCCGATTTCTAATAAACAGGTTTATTTGCTAAAACCAATCCTTGGTGACTTGACTGGCCTCTGAATGCAGAATCAGGATCTGAAAATTAGAGGATTTCCAAGGATCCTTCTGACTTTTCTAACCCTCAGAACCTCCTTGGGGGCCAGTGTTCCTACTCTAGTTGGATCTGGGCAGAAATACATGTTTAATGGAGATGGGGAGAGGGGGCTAGATCTCACTGCTGTTGTTACAGAGAGAGCTTTAGGGCAGGGTCTCATCGATCTTGCAGTGGGTCTCTGTTAGGTATAATTCCCCGCCCATACCCCCCCTTTTTTAAGAAAAATTGTTTGCAGAGTTTGCCCTTCATTGGTCTGAGAGGGGGACAGTCCTTGTCTTAGGAGCACCTACATTGCCTGTCTAAAGGCATGAAAAATTCAACACTTTAAAATTAAAGTATTCCTTGGGCGGCGATGGGAAGAATAATGTGATGTCTTGTGGGAGAGAATTGGTTGTCACATTAGCCCAGTTACCCAAATAACAAAGAAACCCATTTATCTCACGGTTGAGGAAGCATGACCTTCAGAAAAGCAAGTGACGGCGCTGAGTGAGGTCTTACCCCAAGAGAGGGGGCGCCCAGGCTTTTTCCCCTCTAAGAGCCTCCTGTCGTTGAGAAAGAACACCTGAGATTCCCAGGACGGTGGAACTTTGCAGCCTGCACTTCAATTTAGCACCATTCATTATCTGCCTGATTATTGATGATTTAGACCCTTACTTCTACAGATTCATCGCTGATGCCTGATTTTAATGAAAGGTGAGGCTTTAAATCAGCATTAAAGAAAAACTATGAGAAAAAAAAGAAAAAAAATGAAAGAATGAATTTAATGAAAAATAAATCACATTAAAGGAAAACTACATTGAATCCCCCTTCCTTCTCCCTGCTCCCTGACCTCTTCTATAAATGGCTCAGGGATCTATAATATTTAGAAAAGGATAATCTTGGGGGAGAAAATTGCTGCTGGAGGCTTGGTTCTGACGCTAACTGTGTGTGTGTGATCTTGGCCAAATCACCTAATCTCTCGAGGATTTTGATAACTCATTTACAAAAGGAAAAGCGATAGCCTAGTGTAGATCATTAGAATAGGGAGGAATCTTGGTGGTCGTGGAGGATTAGAATCTCCTAAGAGGACAGGACTCGCTCCCCTCCACTCTCTCCTTTCACCAAAGACTAAAAGGAGGCTTCCTTGTGTCTTACATGCTTCCAATTTCTAGACGTGTGACCTCTGGATGCTTGGGGCTGGCATCGGGCTAGCAATTTAATTTTTCTAGATCAGAGATTCTTGAGCAAATAGAGGGCACAGAAGACTGGCTCTGGAGTCAGGAAAGCCTGAGTTTAAATCCTGCCTTAGACACTTAGTAGCAGTGTAACTCTGGGCAAATCACTCCACTTTCATTTTCTTCATCTGTAAAATGGGGATAATAATTACATTCTCTATTTCTCAGGGTTGTTCTGAGGGTCAAATGAGATTACGCTTCTATAGTGCTCTGCCAATGTTTAAAGTAAATAAATTATATATATATATATGTATATATATATATATATATGTATGTATAAAAACAAATCTAAATCCTAGAAGGTTTTTAGGACTAGGTGTTCTCTATGGATGCTCCCATCTCTCACTCTATAATTCTATGACCTAGGAAGGGATCCAGTGGGCCAAATGAGAAGACTAGTCTAGCAAAGACAAGAAGAAAGCAGCAGGGATAGGTAGTGGTGGTAAGGGACAGGAGGGAGTACTGGGCACACGGGATTCTCTGGTGATAAAAATCCCCCAAATTCAGCAACCACTTGGGAGAGGGAAGAGACCAAGATGACTTGGAGAGTTCCATTTTGAAGCACCAGGAGAAGGATGGTGCCATGAATAGAATTGGGGGAGGTTAGGAAGAGAAACAGCACTTTTTTGGAGAAAGATAATCATTCTGCTTTTGGGGAAGGTGAGTAGCAGCTTTGGAGCAGAACATTTAGAGGAGAGCCATCTAGAAGTAAGAAGTGGGTCTGGAGACCTAAAGAGAAATCAGGATTGAGCCCAGAGACATCTAGATCATATGTGGCTGCTACTAATAGTCTAAAATTCAATCAGCTGCTTTTCTGTTAGTTGGTCAGATTCTTCCTTGGAACCTATTTATTTATTTGTTTGTTTTAATGCATTTAGTCTTATTTATTTTTAAATATTTTTCCACGGTTACATGATTCATTTTCTCTCTCCCTCCCTACTCCCTGAGCTGACAAGCAGTTACATGTGTTATCACTCCTGAAACCTATTTAAAACACATTTTGCTTTTCTTTTGTAACTGTATCCATTGGGTCTTAGAGTTAGAGTTGAAAGAGACTTCGGGGCTCATTTAATCCACATCCTTTATTTTACAGATCCAGAAACAGTTTTGGGAAAGTTAAATGACTTGCCCATGGTCTCGAGGGGAAGAATTGGGATATGACCTGAGATTTTTTAACTCCATAGTAAGGGCTTCCCTCATTACAACTCCAGAGCTTAGCACAACGTCCAGCACATTATGATGGCTTAATAAAGGCTTTTTTTATTCACTTACTCTTTCATTCAAGAGCTTCCTTGGTTTACATTTCTCCCTGTCTTCCTTTCCACCAAGGATTCAGACCCTAATATTGGTCATGCATCAGACTAAGAGGAACAGAGAGCAAGAAAGGCTGGCAAGGTTTCCTTTCACTTAAAAATCATTCCCTTGGACATTTTAGACCCTCTCTGTGTTTTCACATTGCTAAGACCCCTCTGGACATTTTTGTTTTTAAGACAGAGACGTTCTTTCTCTGGGTCACCACTTTCCTCTGCCTTCCCTGTTGTACTTTTTAAGGCTATGACTGCATTTTCATTCCCTTCCAGGGAAATAGAACTGGTTTGTATAAAGTATTAGGATTTTACAGCTTCATAAGATTCTGGGTGGGTTCTTTCTTTGTTTTGGACACCAGCCTACAGCGCATATATTCCACAAAATAATAATAATAATAATAACAAAAACAGCCTAGGATCAAATATGAAAAAAAAAAAAACTAATCCACCACCAACACACCCATTCTTGAGACCCTTAAAATGCCACTTAGATGCCTGCAAAACAAAAGGAGAGCCCTGATTATTTGGCTCCATGGGAAGTCTTTAGATTGTCATGCATGGCTTCCAATGGGCCTCTATTGAACAATTGACCTGTAGCCAAGGAAATTGGAGTGACAGAACCTGGCATAGTCCAATGGGACACAGCAGATGGGGCTGAGAATGCATTGACTGAGGGAGGAATTAGCTTTCTCTTTAGTGTTTATTCACTGATATTCATTCCATTCACCAAGCATCTATTAAAGGCCTACTGTGTGCCAAAGGAGGAGGAACTAGCTTTATTTTCCTGTCTTAGGGTACCATAGTGTTATTCAAGGATATTCATTCCATTCACCAAGCATGTATTAAAGGCCTACTATGTGCCAAAGGAGGAGGAACTTGCTTTATTTTCAGTGCTCTCCTGTCTTAGGGGTACCATAGTGTTATTCAAGGATATTCATTCCATTCACCAAGCATCTATTAAAGGCCTACTATGTGCCAAACGAGGAGGAATTAGCCTCGTTTTCAACGCCTATTTGTAAGACTTTACATTTATTTCTATTTAATTGTATTTCAATATATTCCGCTCCAGGCTTTAGCCTGTTGAGATCCTTTTAGCCTCTGACCCAGTTGCCCTCTCAGCTGCCAATTAGATGAGCACACCATCTCTGCCTTTATCCAAGCCATCCATAAAACCATTAAAAGCCCAGGGCCCAGCACATGTCAATTCCCAGAGCACTCCATTGGATGCCTCCCGCCATGTTGACATTGAACTGGGCTCCTGCTGTCTGAACGTTAACCATCACTCATTGGTGTCATAGCTCCTTGTGAACATATTACATGTTTCAAAGTACACTTATGAAGTACTTTTCAACTTTAAAATGCTGTGAAAAAATGCACCAGCTATTTTATTTTCAAAACATTTTTGACCCTCACGATGGCTCTGTGAGGGAGGTACAGGTGAGAAAACGGACCCGGACACCCAGCCATTCAGTGTCAGACATGGATCTTGAACTTATTCTTGACTCCAAGCCAGGATAACTCTCTGGTCTTCTTGCATCGACCATTTACATTGGCTGACCTTTGACTAAAATCTGGCCTGTAGATTTCATGAAAAGTTGTTTGGGGGAAAGGAGCTGTTTGGATGCCTTGAGGTTTCTCTTCGACTTTCTCCCAAAAGCAGGAAATGCCCGATTCTCTGTCTCTTTTGTCATCCCAGAATTCCTGTTTTTTCTTTAAAGACTAATATAATAATCTCAAATTTGGGCCATTGTGGGAGAGGTCATTTAGTGCTTAGGACCAATCTAGTCATCAGTAATTTTTCTCTCTCTTTTGCTCTTTTAAACCCTCTCTTCCACCTTAGAATCAATACTGTATGTCTGTTCCAAGGCAGAAGAGTGAAAAGTAGTAAAGACTAGGCAATGGGGGTTCAGTCTGTTGAATAATAGACAGATGACAAGTTTTGGGGTTCATATATTACCACTTAATAAGTATGTAAGCCTGGGCAATTTTTTTTACTTAAGACTCAGTTTACTTATCTGTTGTGTAGGGATAGCCTTATTTGGATTCATAAAGGATCATCGATTGAGAATTGGAAGAGACCTTAGAGGTATTCTAATTTAACTTTTAACAGATGAGAAAATTGAGGTCAAAACAGGATTATGTCAAAGGTCCTGTTATTAGACTTATAATAATGTCCTTCCTTTTTAAAAATCTTTTACAGCATTTTATTTTTTCAATTAGCAAAAAATTTATTCTTTGCTTGGCTATACCCATTCATCCAATGATACCGCTACTAAGTCTATGTCCCAAAGAGATCAAAGGAAAAGGACCCTGGGTGTACAAATATTCATAGCAGTCTTTTTATGGCAAATTATTTTTTGCTATATACATCTTATTATGGCAAAAAATAGAAACTAATGGAATACCCTCAACTGGCTTAACAAATTGAAGTATGTAGATTGATGGAATATTATTGAACTATAAAAAAAATTTATTTACTTCTTAGCTATCCTTTCTTCTTAAAAAAAAAAAGGCAAGAAACAAAGCCCTGATGTCAAATATATATCGCTAGACAAAAGAAATTTCCTCGTTGGCTTTGTCCAAAAATGGGTCTCATTCTGCTTCTTGACGTGTCACCTCTCTCTGTCAGCAGAGGGGGAGCCAGCTTTTTGTCACTGCCCCTCAGAAATTGTAGTTAGCTACTGCGTTGATCAGGGTTCTTAAATCCTTCCAAGTTGTTTGTCTTTAAAATGTTGTTATGAAATGAATCGTGCTCCTTGGTCTTTTCACTTCACTCTGCATCAGTTTATCCTCCAGAACCATCCCTTTCATCAGTTTTTTACAGCTCAATAATATTCCATCACACTTATAAACTCAGTTTGTTTAGCCAGTTGATGGATGCTCTTTTAGTTCCCTTTTTTGGTTGCTACATTGAGAACTGCTATGAATCTTTGTACCCACGTGAGTCCTTTTCCTCTTTCTTGGATCTCTTTGGACTATGGACTTCGTAGTCCATCATTGGGTGAAAAGAGAGAGAGTTTAGGGATTTGGGACATAATTCTAAATTGCTTTTTTTGGAGTGGCTGGACCAGTTTATGGCTCCACCAACCAACAGTATATTAATGTACCTGCTTTCCCACAGCCCCTCTAGAGTCTGCCATCTTCCCTTTTTAAAAATCAACTTTGCCAACCTAAGAAGCTGGAGTTTTGTACACCCACCTTCCGTGATGCCTTGCCTTCTCTTCTCCTCCTCATTAGGAAGAAAACACTTTGAAACCTTTAAGACACTCTACACATATTATTATTGGAATTTCCACTTTAAGACACTCTACACATATTATTATTGGAATTTCCACTTGTTGCTTTTTGAGTACTCTGTAGGTTGGATCATGATATTCCCAGCTGCAAGTACCTGCCTTATTCTTGGCGTGACAGGACCTGATGTAGAAATCAGTGTCTTGTAGACCCTAAGACTTGGGAAAGGGCAGAAATAGAGACACTAGCTAGGTGACCCTGGGCAAGTCCCCTAACCCTGTTTGCCTCAGTTTCCCCATATATCAGATGAGCTGGAGAAGGAAATGGCAAGCCACTCCAATGTCTCTGCCAAGAAAACCCCAAATGGGGGTCATCTGTTTGCCTCAGTTTCCCCATCTGTCAGATGATCTGGAGAAGGAAATGGCAAACCACTCCAATGTCTCTGCCAAGAAAACCTCAAGTGGGGGTCACCTGTTTGCCTCAGTTTCCTCATTTATCAGATAAGCTAAAAAAGGAAATGACAAACCACTCCAGTGTCTTTGCCAAGAAAACCCCAAATGGGGGGGTGGTGTTTCACCTGTTTGCCTCAGTTTCCTCATTTGTAAAATAAGCTAGAGAAGGAAATGGCAAACCACTCCAGTATCTGCCAAGAAAACCCCAAATGGGGTCATAAAGAATCAGACACAACTGAAAGGACTTAACAACAAAGAACACAACAGAGTCTACTTCCTTCATGTTGAGTAGCAATGAGGTGCCACCTGAAGAGGGCTGGATTTGAAAATTCTGGCCTTTATTCTGTGTGACCCTGGGCAAGTCCCCTAACTTTTGTAGGGCCCCCATTTTCTCAGTAAAATAAGGAGGATTTAGATGGTCCTTGAAGGTCCCTTCTATGATGCTACGAACCTTTGTCTGCAATAGCTTTGTGAATATGAGGGTGACCCTTGGTCATAGCTCACTCGTTTGTGTTTTCTTTTCTCTGGTCCTCATAAACGAGGCATTTCCAGGGTTTGGGCCCGTTGGAACACGTCCAGCGGCGTGCATCACATAAATCCATCCCACTTGGGACGGCTTGGGACTGTCACACGTCCCTCCTTCTCTCCTAATCCTTCCCAGGAGACATTCTGACAAATATGGAATTAACGTATCACCAGAAAAGTTTCTGAGGCGCCATATTGGTCTTGGAGCTTTCGCATGAGATGGAACATGTCTTGGAGTGCTAATTATGCGTTGCAAATTAATACATGTTGTCACCGACGCGTTTACAGCCCAGGTTGAACTGCCCCATCTGTGTCGTTGAAAGGTGTGGAGAGTCACCTCTCAGTAATGATCATTTCGCTTCATTTGTCCCCAATCCAACAGAGATAATGAATGGAAGAATTTGGGCTCCTGTAGTCGTGTAAAGGGAGTGTTTGGGAGAGGGAGAGAGAGAGAGAGAAAGACAAGGATGGGATACCAGGGGAAGAATTCTGGTTTTAGTGGCATAGAATCTGAGTTCCAATCCACACACACACACACACACACACACACATATTATATTTTGTATATATGTGTATATATAATATGTAAAATATTATATATAGTATGTGTGTATATATACATATATAAGATAAATATAGGTGACTTGAAATTGCTAACTCCTCATAAATATAAATCAGCAGACTTCTTCTTATACCTAATAAGGACAAAATGAATTAAATTGAAATTCAATTAATTTGTTTCAATTCCTATATTTTCCTTTCTAGTCATCCTTCTAGAGCAGATGTCAGAATGAATACTAGCTAAGTTTTCTATAGAGCTTACTAGGTGCCAGTCAAGCTTAGCTTTGAAATCATTATCTCATTTAGTCCTGACAACAATCCTGGGAGGGAGATGCTATTATTATTCCCATTTTACAGATGAGGAAACTGGGGAAGACGGTGGTGAAGTGACTTGCTCAAGGTGAGCGAGTGTCTGAGGTTGGATTTGAACCCAGAGTCTTCCTTTCTCCAGGTCCAGTGCTCTGTACAATATGGCGCCCCCCCATATGCCTTTAGACAGCATGGGACTGGAAGGGAAAAGACTGGAGTTCCAGTCTCTTATTGGGCATCATCTAGCCATGTGTCCTTGGATAAGACTTCCCTCATCTGTAAAATGGAGGTGAGGTAGATTTGGTGAGCTTTGTGGTCTTTTCCTCTAATTTCACTGGTTTAGAAAATACCTAATAAGAAACTTCCTCTATCAATATCAAATGGCAATTATTGTGCAATACGCAGTCTTAGAAAACTGCCTTATTTTACAATAAGAAATTGTACAAATATATTTTCAGACACAGGACTTGAACTCAGATCTTGCTGACTTTGAGACCAACTAGCTCTCTGTCCACTATACCATAGAATAATCTGGACCAGTGATTCCCAAAGTGGGTGCCAACGCCCCCTGGTGGGTGCTGCGGCGATCCAGGGGGGCGGTGATGGCCACAGGTGCATTTATCTTTCTTATTAATTGCTATTAAAATTTTAAAAAATTAATCTCCAGGGGGTGCTAAGTAATATTTTTTTCTGGAAAGGGGAGTGGTAGACCAAGAAAGTTTGGGAACCACTGCTCTAGACCAAACATGATCCCCTTTAGCTCTAAGATCATTTGGTAACCAAAGAATCTAAGCATGGAGAATGGTAAATAAGAGACAAAAAACTTGCAGAAAATTCACAGACACTTGGAGGCAATACCATAGAGATAGAAAGAAGGAAATTTTTTAAAGTTAAAATTTTTTTTATTTTAATTTAATAACAAATTTTTAAATCTTTTTTTAAAAATAATTTTAAAAGGGATTGAAAATAAATGCCCCCAAGGAAATAAAGGTGCTTCAGGGAGTTGAATTTTTTCAGCTGGGGTAAACAGTTTTGAAATGATGTCTGGCCGGAGTAATCAGTCCACAAACATTATTGGGTACCTACTGTGTGCTAGACTCTGTCCTAGGCACTTGAAGAAAAGCAGGCTGTGCTTTTCAAAGCTTATCCTGGCGACAGGCACCTAGAGAAGAGTACCAATGGTTTTCCTTCTATTTAGAGTTTGAATTTTTTTGTGACTTCCCCTGCCAGCTTCCCCAGTGTCTGAGAATATGGACAGTAAAATCGTGTTTACTCAAGCTCCCCATTTGGAATTTGGACGGGGCCTGAGCTACGATCTCCGCCTGTGGGATTGCTAAGGAAATTAATTTGTAAAAGACCATATTAACAGGAGTTTTCCTTAGGAGAGGAGATCATTTGTAAGCACATCATCCGAATCATTGCTATGCTAATTATAAATCACTCTTATCTCTTTATTAACAGAGGACCTCAGAGAGATTTGCTTTTTGTTACTCTGGTTTGATTCTTCATAATCATCATCATCATTTTATATAATTTATATATATATATCATTTATCATTTATAGAGTACTTTAAGATTTGCAAAGCGCAAATTTTTACATAGATTATCTAATTTACAGAGTACTTTACATAGATGATATCATTTTATCTAAATTTATTATGATTTTTATGCTTGAAAGTAATCAAAATGACATCTTTATAAAATGCCTCATTTAGCGCTCTTAACGCTACAGCCCAGCCTTCCCTCTGTTAGTCTGAATGAGTGAGATCTCCACTGGAGAACACCCACCCGTCTCTGCCATTTTGAATTCTTCCATCTTGGTTCAGAATGTCAGAATTGGCTGTGTTGTGTGAAAAAGGCAAAGAGAAAGGGTGAAGGGAAAGAAAGAAACGGAAGTGTTGGGCTCTGGTTATAGAGTCATTTTTTTTCCCAAGTGAATAACTCAGATTTTGGTTGGGATTTGAGGGATCCTCTCGCCATCCCTCCATACCTGGGAACTTTCTCCAGCCATCTCCAGCCTTCGCGGGCACTCTCCAAGGTGCTGAAATGAAGAACAAGGAGACATTTCCTTCTGCTCTTTGTAACAAAGCCATCTCTAGGCATTCTTCGGGCTGATGGGTGGCCCCCTGTGATTGGGCAGTCGTGGCTCTTAGGATGGGGCTGCGTTAGGGAGTGGGCAGAGCCTCGATGGTCTGGGAATCGAGTGCCAAAAAAGGGGAACCATGTTCCCAATGCCTGGGTGAGCACCATTTTGTTCCCCTGCATTTTGTTAATGTTTTGGAAGCGTATGTAAATTGAGGAATGAGGAGAAAATCACACAGTCTGTCTGTTCAGCAGCTGTGAGTGTGAAGGGGAACATCTGTTCTTAGTTAACGGTCTTTCGACCTGCCTCCTTGACTCAGCTATTTCTCACTAGGGTGTCAAGGTCTGATGCCATGAATGTGGCGAGACTATTTTTTGGCAGCACCCCCAGGGTCCTTGGATGGGTTTTGTGCCTCAGGCCCCGGGCCAGTAGCTAAGGTCCTGTGGAGGGGATTCGAGCTGGTTGTCAGAAGAAAGAAAAAAAGCTCAGGTCTGGGATGTCTTGGAGTGGAACCTTCAACCCTGACGATGCTGTCACTACTGGGTGTTTCCGAAGATGGCACTGACTGGGTTTTGTATATTGCTTTTTTTTATTCTTATCTTGGGGTATCCACTCCAAGGCAGAAGAGCAGTAAGGGCTAGGCTTGAGCTCTGCTTCGAAGACCCCCTCTTCCTTTAAGACAGATTAGGGCACGAACCCTTTCCCAGTTTTCCCCAATTGCTAGTGTCCCCCCAAGCTGCTTTACATTGAAATGCTTTGTATGTAGTGGTCAATCCGTCAGTGAACTTTAATAACACCTGCTAGGGATGTGCCAGGCGCTGTGATCAGCCCTGGGGATGCCAGACACAAGGCAGCGCCTGCCCTCGAAGCACTCGCAGTCTGATGGGGGGGAGCAGTGTGTAAAAGGAAGCGAAAAAGGGGGGCCTGGGAGGGAGTGGAGAGAAGGTCATTCCGCCAGGATAGGAAATGGTCTAGAAAGGCTCTGGTTTCCACACACATTTCCTCTTTCAGAATAATGAATTTGTGGAGATGATGACAATGTAGCCTGGGTGGGAAGGGATGAGGTGAATTCCGGGGGGGCTGTCCTTAAATGGGGAGGGTCAGGGAGAAGCTCCCAGACACGTCCCACCTTCTCCAGCCAGAAAGAGGGATGGTATTTATATTTATTAAATTTATTTTAGTTGTATATTCAGGGGGTCCTAAAAGTCTTGGTGAGGATTTAAGGTTTAATCTCTCTCTCTCTCTCTCTCTCTCTCTCTCTCTCTCTCTCTCTCTCTCTCTCTCTCTCTCTCTCTCTCTCACACACACACACACACACACACAA
>NC_058134.1:38268140-38286560 GCF_016433145.1 Gracilinanus agilis
TCTCTCTCTCTCTCTCTCTCTCTCTCTCTCTCTCTTTTCTCTCTCTTCGTCTGTGTCTCTCTCTTCTGTCCCTCTCCCTTCCTCCATCTCCCCTTATCTCTCTCTGTGTCTCTGTTTCTCTCTGTCTCTCTCCCACCTGCATCTCTCTATTTCTGTGCATCTTTCTGTGTCTCTGACTCTCTGTCCTTCTGTCTCCCCCCTCTCTCCATCTCTCTCTCTGTCTCTCTCTTCTGTCCCTCTCCCTTCCTCCATTTCCCCCGTTTCTCTCTGTCTCTGTCTCTCCTTTTCTGTCTCTCTCCCACTGTATCTCTCTTATCTCTGTGCGTCTTTCTGTTTCTCTGACTCTCTGTCCCTCTCTCTCTCCCCTCTCCATTTCTCTCTTTTTCTCTCTGTCTTTTTCTTCTGCCTCTTTCCCTTCCTCCATCTCTCCCCCTTGCCCCACTCTCTCTGTGCCTCTCTCCGTCTTTCTCCCACCTTTATCTCTCCATCTCTCTGCATCTCTCTGTGTGTCTCTGTCTCTCCATCTCTCTCCTTCCTTCTCCCTCTCTTTCTGTCTCTTTCCTTGCCTCTCTGTCTCTTTGTCTCTGCCTCTCTGTCTCTCTCTCCCCCTCTTCATTTCTCTCTGTTATTCTCTTCTGTCTCTCTCCCACCTGTATCTCTCTGTGTCTCTGCCTCTCTATCTCTCTCTCTCCACCCTCTCTCCATTTCTCTCTTTTTCTCTGTCTTTCTCTTCTGCTTCTCTCCCTTCCTCCCTCTCCACCGCTTCTCTCTGTGTCTCTTTCTCTTTATATCTCACCCTCTCTCTCCATTTCTCTCTTGTTCTCTCTGTCTCTCTCTCTCTCTACCTCCATCCCCCCATATCTCTGTGTGTCTCTGTCTCTCTCTCCCTCCCCCCCCCCATATAAGCTGGTCCATCTGTTTATATTGACACAATCTACTAACCAATTATGCAGTTCTTCACCCCCATCCAGAAATCTTTTTGATTGCAAAAGGAAAGGAAGGAAAAGAAGGAGAAAAAAGGGAAGACAGAGAAAGAAGGAAAAAAGGGAAAGAAAAAAGAAGGAAGAGGGAATAGAAGGAAAGGGGAAAAGAAAGAAGGGAGAAAGGAAGGAAGATAGAGGAAGGAAGAAGAATGGAAAGAAAGAAGGAAAGAAAAGGAGAGAATGAGGAAGGAAAGAAAAGAAGAAAGAGAAAGATGAAAGGAAGAAGGAAGAGACAGAGAAGGAGAGAGGAGAGGGAGGGAGGAAGGCAGGAAAGAGGGAAGGAGAGATGAAGAAAGGAAGGAGAGAGCGAGAGCCCCCTAAAACTCAGGCCTGTGAGGCCTGGAAGGTCTCCTTGGCCCTTGGGCAGAGCAGTTTTAAAGGCCTGGCTTGATTCCTGAAGTGGAGGCGCTTCCAACGGCAGCTCCAGCCCTGGTGATTTCGGAGAGGAGGAGTTGGAGCGTTTAGGTGATGAAGAGATGGCAGGAGGGTTATGTGTTTATGCTAAAATATTCACAGCTAAAGCCTCCTGTGTCGGGCTGTAACCCAGAACGGCGTTTCTGCAGAGGTTCTCAGCACACAAGCGCGTGCATCTGGCTTTCTTCATCCTCTGCCAGCCCTGAGAGCTCTGAGAAGGAAAAGCATGTTGGGGGCTGCGTCATCCCCTTCCTGGGGTCCTGGAGAGCTGGATGGGGGCCCTCGTGAGCCTTGGCCTGGGCGTGTGTCCGACAGAGGACAGTGAGTCTGCCTGAGCACTACTCACACCCCAGGAGCAGCCTTTCCATCAGGCTTTAAGGCTCACGTTTTCTTGTTTCCCTTGATTGAATGTTGAGCTCTTTGCAAGTGGGGATGATCACATTTTATACCCCTGGAACCTCAAATGGGGCCTGGCACACAGAGGTGCTTTAACATCTTTGGTGGGAGCATCTGGGTGGCTCAGTGGATGGAGAGCCAGGCCTGGAGTTGAGATGTCCTGGGTTCAAATGTGGCCGCAGACATTTCCTAGCTGGGTGACCCTGGGCAAGTCACTTCACCCCATTTCCCAGCCTTTACTCCTCTTCTGCCTTGGAACCAATACACAGTATTAATCCTAAGACAGAAGGTAAGAGTTAAAAAAAAATTTTTTTAATGTTTGGTATTTTCATGACAATCCTATGAAGTTGGTGCCACAAATTGGGAGTCAAGTTGGGATTTCACAGGTTTATGAAATTCCTGCAGGCTGAACATTTTCTGCAATGAATAAATAGCCTTAATTGTCTAGAATTTGGGGGTTAAGCGCCCAACCCACAAATGGTCCCAAGTGCAGCCTAGACCAGCTTAGCTAATTGGGAAATACTTAAGAGTCCAGTGAGCTTGGCAATACCCAATCCTTCCTGCTCCCTTTGTCTCCCCCTTTCAGGCAGATTAGGGTGTCCTCTCTCCTGCTCCTTCACACTTTGTTTCCTGGAGATTTAACAATCAGCTTTCTTTTTTAAGTCTAGGGGGTCATGTATTGGCCCCTGAGGCCCACCTCTGCTGTTTTATGGCATTTGTATCAGACAAAAAGTTATGATGTTAATTATAAAAAATACAATATTAATTGTATTTAAGAATATTTGTTATTGTTTTAAATTTGTATGATTATTGTATTAAATTGCATTGAAATATTGGGAAGGGTTTGACACATCCCCAATTTGAATTTATGTCAATCTTTATTAAAGTTGATCAAAAAGGAAAATAACATTAATTCACTTTTGTCATTGGTATGAATTGGTATATCCATTCTGGAAAAAAAAGTTTAGAACTTTGCCTGAAAATGACTAAATTATACCCAGCAATTTGACCTAGCAATACCATTACTAGCATCTCCATTCTCAAGACATGTCATTGGTCCTCTTAGAAAACAAAGCACAACCACTAATAGATCAATACCCTAAACAGATTAAGGACAAAAGAAAAGAATCCATATGTACAAAAATATTTGTAGGCACTCTTCTTATGGTGACAAATAACTGGAAACTAAGGGGAGAATTGCCAAACAAATTATGGTAGAGGGATGAAATGGAATATTATTACTCTTGTGTAGGATCATTTATTGTTTTCTTAGTGCTGATAAGAATTAATTGATTAGATTAGTCATTTTCTTATCACTAACATTACCTACTACCCTCCATTAAAAGTGCTAAAGAGTGGAATTATTATTACAAATCCAAGGGTGTGTGTGTGTGTGTGTGTGTGTGTGTGTGTGTGTGTGTGTATAGAAACTAGGCTACTAGCTTCTTCCTGTGCACAGGTGTTTTCAGTTGTGTCTGACTCTTTGTGACCCTTTTGGGCGTTTTCTTGGCAAAGATATGGGAATGGTTTGCCATTTCCTTCTCTAGCTCATTTTATAGATGAGGAAACAGGATAAAGTGACTTGATCAGGATTACCCAGCTAGTAAGTGTCTGAAGCTGGATTTGAACTCAAGTCTTCCTTTCTCCTGGTCTAGCGGCCTATCCACTGTGCCACCTAGCTTCCCCACTAGCTACTATTAAACAGTTTAATTTATGTCCCTCTTCCCCATCTAGAAGGGAAGCTCATCTCTCTATCTGCTGGCAATATAATGGAGGTGGCTGCCCATCCACCATTTTTCCTCCCTTCTCTAAGCCACATTTCAAGACCATTCCAGTTGAAGGCACCATTTTATTCATTGCTCACACCCATCAATGATCCAGACCAGGTTGTCTCATTTCATTTGGCATCATCACCATAATGTGCAAGAATTCGTAAAGCTCGTTGCATGGCCCATAGTAGCTGCTTCATCAATTCATATTCCCTTCTTCCCTTCATCGGATGAACTGGAGGCCTTGAGGTTGGGAAGGGGCCCCTTTGGTGCAGCCCCCTCGTTACCAATGACACACCCGAGTCACTCTGTGATTTGTCCAAGAGCCGCCATCCTCCCCCTTGATGGAATCATACGGGATCGTAGAGTTCCTCCAGGCCCTTCCTCCCATCTTACAGAAAAGGAAACCAAAGTGGGAAGCCATTTGCCTGTGGCGGTACCATGAGGAAGCAGCGAACCTAGGATTCCAATTTGGGTCATTCAGGGATCAACTGCATTCTCTCCTCCTCCATGCCAGCCTTTTGGTGCCATTTTGTATTTGAAATCCAGTACGGGGTTCTGTGTATCTTCCATTTATGGCTGTCCCCTTCCCTCAGCACCCCGAAAGACTTTTGAGAAAAGCACGTTAAATTTTAATCAGCTTTTTTAGAACTCGGGTGCGTGAGCCACCGGAGAGGACGAGAGGCAGGGCAAGCGGAGGCTCGTCCATGGCCCGTGTGTGTGTGTGTGCAAGTGTGCACGTGCCCTTCCCGGCCCTGGAGCCGTCTGAGTATTCTCTCTGGTCCCCAAATGCCCCCCTTTTGCGCCTCCAGTCAGCTGAGCTTCCCCAAACTACCCACATTCTCTCTTAATGCCTCAGATGGGACTGTGTGCCCTGGGGTCCTACACACGGTATTTGCTGATTGACTGATTGAAGGGCTAAATGGAATAAACTTTCCTTATTTTATCATGCTCTATCTCCATACTTCACAATCCAATTTGTAGCTTCCATTTTCTCTTTCCAATATTCTTTTAATGCTCTTATTGTGTTTTTATAATGCTCTCTATTTCTAGTAACTAATAATATAAACCCTTCCCTTGTAAATACATACACCTATGTATGTGTGAAACTATATTGATCTCTCTGTCCCCCCCACCTTTCTCCCCCATTTTCTCTCTCTCCCTCCCTCCCTTCCCCTCTTTGTGTCTTTCTGTGTGTATGTGTGTCTCTCTTTCTTTCTCTGGCTCTCCCTCCCCCCTCTGTCTCTCTGTCTTTCTGTCTTTCTCTTTCTCTGTCTCTCCCTCTCTGTTCTATCTCTGTCTATCTATCTGTCTCTTTCTTCCCCTGTTTCTCCCTTCCCCTCTGCCTGTCTCTGTCTGTCTGTCTCTCTGTGTCTGTCTGTCTGTGTCTCTTCTTTCTCCCACACCCTCTTTCCCCTCGTCCTGCTCTTCCCCCCCCCCCACCTTCTCTCTTCTTTTCTCTCTCCTCTCCCTCTCTGGCTCTGACTGTCTGTTATTAAGTCAGTTATTGACTCTGGAAAACTTATGAATGTATGTGAATATAATTCTGCACCTATAGGCTACTATGTCCTTTTAATAAACAAAATTCTCCCTTCTCCCTCTCCCATATCTACCCCGCTTCCCTTAGAAAACCAAACCAAGCCCTTGCAACAAATATCCATAGTAGTCGACCATTTTCCTCCTGGTAGAAAGGCTGCATGTGTTGGACATTAAGATGAATTATCATTGCTTTGAGCTGAATTCTTTTGTGGATGTTTATGGCATTGAGGTCATCATATATGTCAGTGATTCCCAAAGTGGGCGCCACTGCCCCCTGGTGGGTGCTGAAGCGATCCAGGGAGCAGTGATGGCCACAGGTGCATTTATCTTTCCTATTAATTGCTATTAAAATTTTAAAAATTAATTTCCAGGGGGCTAAGTAATATTTTTTCTGGAAAGGGGGCAGTAGGCGAAAAAAGTTTAGGAACCACTTATATATGTTATTATCTTGGTTTTGCTTACTTTATTCTGCATCATTTCAAAGAAGTCTTCCCAAATTTCTCTGAATTTTTATGTTTTCTCTTGTGTCACAATAATTGATATTGATTTACTGTAGTGTTGTTAATCGTTCTCCAATGAATGAGGACCCACTTCCTTGTCAGTTTTCTTTGTTTTGTTGTTGTTGTTTTTTGCTACCACCAAAAGGGCTGCTATTAATGTTTATGTCCATGAGGACTTCCTTCCTGTCCTTGACCATCTTGGAGTATCCATTAGAGGACAAAATTGATGGATCAAAAGATATTCTCAACTTGCGACTTATCTAGCGGCAGAAAATTACCTTCTTTGTGACTAATTCAGCCTAATTCATAGGGTGTTAGACTGCCATTGATAAGTGGTCCATCAAGCTAAAGACTTTTATACCTAGAAGGAACCTTAGAGACTATCTGGTCCAAGCCCTATCTTTTACAAATGAGGAAACTGAGGCCAAGAAGTAGAAGGGATTTACTACAGGTCACCAAGGTAGTAAATAAAAAAAGCTGGACTATGAATCCAAAGCCCTTGACTTTTCAAACTCATGTTATTTCTAAGGTGTCCCATTCCTGCTACCCCCACATCAATCATGGACACGATAGCCAGGAGGCAAGAGGGTCAGAGTGGACTTGGAGTCAGGAAGGAGCCTGAGTTTGAATCCTGCCTCAGATACTTTCTTAGTGGGGATGACCCTGGGTTAGTCCTATATTTAACCTCTCACTTGTAAAATGGGGGGAATAGCCCCCACCTTAGAGGGTTGTTGAAAGGACCAAATGGGATAACCTACTCTATAAATTCTACTTCCTATAATTATTATCTGTTCTTGTAGCATGAAGGTCCCAAGGTGTACAGAGGTTCAAGACTTGAAGGAAATCTTATCAGTCAGCCAGCAAGCATTTATATTTATATATAGCATTTATTTACATATATAGCATTTTAGATAGATAGATGAATGGATGGATGGATGGATAGATGGATAGATAGATAGATAGATAGATAGATAGATAGATAGATAGATAGATAGATAGATAGATAGATGGATAGATAGATAAATGGATAGATGAATAGATGGATGGATGGATAGATAGATGGATAGATGAATGGATGGATGGATGGATAGATGAATAGATGGATAGATGGATAGACAGATAGAAAGAATGCCAGACACTGTGTAAATAATCCTTGCCCTGGCTGAAGCTCCTTTTCTGGTGCTCTGCTGATGGGAACAAGCTAGGTAAGTCCTTGAAGTGAGTCTACACTTTCCTGACAGTGTAGGAAGGCTGACTTCTCTTGGGGTCTGTGATTATGATAACATAATAAGTGATGCTTGTTATGGGCCCAGGGAAGGCTGGCTCTTGTCTTGAAACAAGTTACATCAATTCTCCACCCAGTAAAAGTGTTGGACGATGGATTTACTGAGCTCCAGATTTGCAGGAGAAACTGTAGCCTTTGAAATTCTCCATCAGAAAGAAATGTGTTTCTAATATCTTTAGAGTAGAGAGTAAAGATTTAAAAAAATTTAGATAATAAATCCACGAGCATAAAAGAACATACCTACCAGTATTCAGAGGACGAGGCCAGCTCGTGCCTCTGTCAATAATTGGTGGAATTTGTGAAGTGTGGCTTTGTAGGGAAATACCTCTACAGTCGTACAAGCTGTTGAGCGAGTGTAAGATGGAGGGGACCCTAGAGGACATCTGGTTGACCCTCACTTTACAGATAGAAAAAGTTGAAGCCCAGAGATGTGACCTGAGTTGAAGGTTGGGAGCTCACTCACATAATAAAGGGGGCTGGGTCTCAAACCCATGTCCTCCTAGTCCAAAGGGAGCATCCTTCCCCAGTAGGTGCTGAGCTACAGTCCTACTGCTTAACATTTTTCTGTGATCTCTTCCCTGGGTGGATTCTCTCCCAGGCTGCAGATTGCAGCCCCTCTGGACCTCCTCATCCTTCCTAACCTTCCCCAGACTGGAATGCGGATGGATCTGCCATCCGGCTCCAAATCCCAAGCTGCCCCTTAATTCCATCGTGCTCTTCAGGCATATCGCTTAATGTCCATCTGCCTCTCTTTCCTTTTTTGTAAATTGTGGATCAGGAGAATCACTGAGTCTGATCTCATGTTCCCACTGGGATCCCGTCTTGGTGCACAAAATGCTCTTTGTGGAGGGTCATGCCGGAGCTGTTGACCGGACAGATTGCTCCACGGTGCCCTCTTTGTTTTTGTAGGAACCAGCATCAGAAGCATCCCTTGAAAGTCCTCTTGTTTCCTTCTTGGTTGTTTGGGCTTCTCGCTGGTTGTGAGTGGGATGGCACTTTTTTTCTGCCTCTCACATCATCTTCTTGCTGATGGAGACAATTGTATATTTTTTTAGGGAGGAAGAAAGTGCAAATCCATGACTCTGGGAGCCTTCTCTCATCCCTGGGCAGCCAGACCAGAGGGCACTGGCCAGGGCTTAGGGTGGACAGTCATGAATCCAGCGACCTTTCTAATGAGCTTTCTAGGATAGATGCAGGGAGAAGCTTTGGGCTCTGGAAGGGGTCCTTTGTACCCATCATAATTCATCACTTTTTTTCTTTCACCTTCTGTCTTAGAATCAATACTAAGTATTAGTTCCAGGGTAGGAGAGCAGTAAGGGCTAGGCAGTTGGATTTAAGTGACTTGCCCAGGGTCATGCAGCTAGGAAGTATCTGAGGCCAGATTTGAACCCAGGATCTCTCGTCTCCAAGCCTGGCTCTCAGTTCCTGTTTTATCCCTTCTTACAGTCAGCCTTAATGGTTAGTCCCATTCTTCCCCAGATTCCTTCTCCCCCACCCCATTGCAAGAACAATTGTTTAAAAGGAAATTCTTTGAGGTTATAAAACACCACCTGTAGCTGGTATATGTTTATATAGACATATTGTGTTTATACAATGACTCGATTGGCAGGAAGTGTAGATAATTTGTTAAAAATAATAATAAAGGGGGGCGTAGGGGTCAAAAATAAAACTTCTGCAGAAATTAACTTCCTCTTTCAAACTCACTATTGTGTTTCTCCCCATTCCCACTCGGGGAGTCCTTGACCTCCTCCCACAGTAAACGATACACAGAGATGGTGCCTTGTCCCAAGGAGAGACCATTCCAACCCCCCGAAACCCTCCTCTGTGCCCAGCAAAGTCACATCTCTGAGGCGCTCGGTGTAAGACAGAATGTTCGAAAATGAACCCCCACACACACCTTCCTAGCATAGGAATGAGTGGGGGAGACACCGAGGGCATGCTGGAGACTGCGGATGAGGACGGGCACAGACTGGGGGGGCTGCCAGGCTGCCCGCTTCATGGCTCCCCAAAGTGTTTTCTGCCCCGCCGCTGCGACAACACATTGACTTGTTCTCCTCTTTGTTTGCCCACAGATCCAAGACGCAGCGAGTCAGGGCCTAGAATTTGTGGGTGTCGTCCCCCAGTACCATGGCCCCAGGAGCTCTGCGGGGAGCAGCCCTCTGACCCCCACTGCCAACGGGTCTGGAGAGTCGAGAGATGAGAAGAACATGTCGGGCTCTTCCGAAGACCTGCTGCCTTTGGACAGAGAGACTCCGGGGTCGGCGGATATATGCAGCACGCCGGCGGGGTCTCAGGGCGATGCGGGGCTCTGGGAAAACGGGGGAGCCGATGGGCAGCTGGCTGAACCCCTGAACTTGTCCTCCATCCGGGGAAACGGAGGAGACTCATCAGAGAAGGAGGATGGATCCTCAGCAAGACTGACACACACAGCGGACACTCTTGCTGGAAGTAAGTCGGGCACTGCCAGGGCTGGGTTGAAGAGATGCTGGCATATCTGACCTGAGATACTTCCTAGCTGGGTGACCCTGGGCAGGTCACTTAACCTAGCCCAGCCCTTATCACTGCCTTGAAACAGAAACTTGAAACAGAAAGTCAAGGTGTACTTTTTTTTTCAAAAAAAAGGGAGAGAGCCTAGTGATTTTTTCCAGCATCCTAAAGAAATAAGAAGAAAAAAGAAGGGAAAACACTGTATTGATTCTAAAACAGAAAGTAAGGATTAAAAAAAAAATTTTAAAGGGAGAGAGGCTAGTTATTTTTTCCAGGATCCTAAAGAAACAAGGAGAAAAAAGAACTGATGCACCGTATTGATTCTAAAACAGAATGTAAAGGTTGTAAAAAAAATTTTCAAGGGACAGAGGCTAGTTATTTTTTCCAGGATCCTAAGGAAATGAGAAGAAAAAGAACCAATAGTACTGATTTTAAGGCAGAAGCTGAGGGTTTAAAATTTTTTTTTAAGTGGAGAGAGACTAGTGATTTTTCCCAACATCCTAAGAATATGAGAATTAAAAAAGGAAATGTTGATAGAGTGGGGGAAAGGTCCTCCCTCCAGAGGGGGGAAACCGACAGGCTGGACCTAGTTGCCAGCTCGGACCATGGAGAGCCCCCGGTGGGACTTCCTTGAGCAGAAGTTGAGGCGTGGCGGTGCCCCTGGCATGGAGGTGCCCCTGGCATGGAGGTGCCCCTGGCGCAGCTGCCTGGGAAGGGGAGCCGAGGGAGAGGATTCTTGTGTCGCGCTTGCTCGCCTCCTCAGCGATCTCACATTCCCCGGCGCCCGGCACAGGAAGCGCTAATGTGTTGGGCATCCTGACAGAATGTGGCTGGCGCTCGCCGGGGGTGGATGGATCAGGGATGTTTGCTCAAAGCCAGACACAAAGAAAGCCCCAGAAGGACAGTTTGTTGCAGGAAGAAAAGTGAAGCAGCCACATTTCCGCAAGTTTGTATCTTGGGCTCACCCTGTGGAGAATGTGCCTTGGATGGGGATGCTGGCTGGCAAGTCCTGCTTAGCTCTCAAAACTCCATCCTTTGCCCTAAAGTTTCAGGGCAGCATCCTGTTGGCCATCAGGATCTTCTGTGTCCTCTGATGCATGACTGGTGGATTGTATGACCCTGGCCAAGTCCCTTGCCTTTGCCACTCCCCAGGCAACTCTATAATCGCCTATAAAAGTGGCAGAATAGTTGTCTGAGGGCTTCTGTTGTTCTTCAGTCGTTTTCAGTCTTGTTCTACTCTTTGTGACCCCATTTGGGGTTTTCTTGGCAAAGATGCTGACGTGGTTGGCTGTTTCCTTCTCCAGATGAGGAAACTGAGGCTGAGAGATATTCAATAACCGTTTTGCCCAGCTAGGAAGTGTCCTGTAGGTGAGCTTTGAACTGGGGTCCCTCTGATCCTTGTGTCCATGGCTCATTTGTGGGGCAGCAGGCTCATGCGATGAAAAGAAAAGATAAATTTAGAGACAAAATTCCATTTGTAAATATTTATTAAGTGCCGGCAAAAAGGGCTGTGGATACAAAAAGAGGCAACAATTGGGTGGCTCAGTGGATAGAAAGCCAGACTCAGAGATAGAAGGTCCTGGATTCAAATGTGACCTCAGATATTTCCTAGCTGTGTGACCTTGAACAAGTCACTTAACCCCCATTGCCTCGTCCTTCTGCCTTGGAACAATATACAGTATTAATTCTAAGACAGAAGATAAGGGTAAAAAAATAAATAAATAAAGAGAACGTCTGCCCTCAAGGAGCTTTACAGTCCAATAGAGAACTGTGGATCCATCACTCACTGCTCGTCTGACCTTGGATAAGTCACCGAACTTAGCCCAAGTTTCTTCACATATAAAATGAGGAGGTTGGACTGGTTGGCGCCCCTTCTGGTTCCTCTTTCCTGCTCTAAATCTGTGTTCACTCTCTTTTAGCTCACACTCCCTCATTTAGCTTTGCCTGACTTCAGCTCGTGGCAGACATGATTGCTTTGCCTAGCATCCCCCGACACATCAGACTCTGCCAAGGTATCTCAGCCTCTCTGTGAGTGAGCAGGCGGGAGAGAAGGAGCCAGACCCGAGGCTGGGAAATCTGTCGCCCGCAGGCTTTGGATCTCCTCTCTGGTGGACCCAGAAGGAACGACTCTTCTGGGGTTCTTGGCCATATGCCAGCGGACCCCCTTGGATGCCCACTGACCAGGCTCCCTTCCCACAGGGGTGTTTTTAAATGCATAAAATAAGATCTCCAGGATTACCCAGGAAACCTCCGATATAAATCTTAAAAATAAGTTCCTGGACCCCAGGAGAAGAACTCCTACAATTCTTGCCCAAATCTACCCATCTGTGGTGAATAATGGTTTATCCCAAAATGTTAGAACAGTCAATACTATCCAGGCAAAGCCTTGTTAGAACTGGAACGCTTACGAGCTCTGCAGCCTTAGGGAAAAGCTCTTTATTGCTCTCATTCTTACTTTCTTCAGCCTTAAAATGAGAAGGTTGATCCGGAAGAGTCTCAGAGGTTCCTTCAAGCTGTAGGGGATCATCCTAATAGCTGGGAGCACTGTAAGGTTTGCAAAGCACTTTGCAAAACTCTCTTTGGTCCCTGCCCAAACCCTGGGAGGTAGCGGCTATTACTAGCCCCATTTTACAGGTGAGGAAACCGAGGCAGAGGTGAAGCCATTTGCTCAGAGTGGCACAGCTAGGAAGTACCTGAGACAGAATTGGAGTTTAGGTTTCTTTGACTCTCGGCCCGGCGCTCTCTCCATGGCACCGTCTTCACTCCCGGGGGCTTACAGATGGGGTAGTAAAGTCTTGGCTTATTTGTGACGTTTATTTAGGTAGAAAAAGGTTAGCGAGAGAGAACCGTAGATCTGCTGAAGGCTCATTTCTTCTCTGTGGTGATTTAATTCTGCTAAATCTCAGTTCCTGGGAGATTACAATGTCGCCTCTTGGTCTGGATCCTCAAGTTTCTGTTTGGCCAAAAATGTTGTTTCTTTGAGGTTGGTTGAGGAAGAAGAGATGAAAGTGGCTTCTGTCTGGAGAACTGAGGGCCTGGGTGATCTCCCTTGCTTCCAGCCTTTCTCCATTTTTTAAACCCTTATCTTTTGTCTGGAATCAATACCGCGTATTAGTTCTAAGTTAGAAGAGCGATAAGAGCCAGGCAATAGGGGTCAAGTGACTTACCCAGGTTCACACAGCCAGGAAGTGTCTGAGGCCAGTTTTGAACCCAGGACCTCCTGTCTCTAGACCCGGCTTTCCGTCCATTGAGTCACCCAGCTGCCCCCAGACATTCTCTGTTGTGATCTATCCTCCATGGAGCCACCTATATGATCTTTCTAAACAAGACTGTCGCTTCTCTGCTCAAGAATCCTCAGTGGCTCACCATGGCACACTCCTCAGCTGGACGTGGAAAGCCCTGCACAGGCTGTCCCCAGCTGAACCAGACAGACTTAATTCCCATTATTCTCCCTTGTGCACTCTGCCCTCGCTGGGGGAAAGGGATGCCTCTTTCTGTCTTTGGTTTTGTACCTCCAAGACCCCGCCAAGATGCCTGAAAAGGACTTTACTGAATTGACTTGAAGAACCTCTTACTGTGCTGTGAAAATGCTTCTCCTCTTCCTCCAAATTCAAATTCTTGTTTAGTGTGAGGAGGCGGTGAAGGTCGGGAACTCACACTTGGGAGGCCTTCTCCATTGATGCCGCCATTTTCTTATCTCCAAGGCCCCGCCAAGATGCCTAAAAAGGACTTTACTGAATTGACTTGAAGAATCTCTTACTGTGCTGTGAAAATGCTTCTCCTCTTCCTCCAATTCAAATTCTTGTTTCGAGTGAGGAAGCGGGAGGGCAGGGACTTCTCCGTCCATGCCGCCATGTTCTTTTCTCACGCCTGCCTCCTTTCCCACTTCCCTTAGCACAGATTTAGGGAAGGTTCAGAAGCAGATCGGGTCGCCCTAGGCCTTGGCCCTGCTCGCACACCTCCCTGTGGAGCCAGCCTCGATTTAGGTGGCGGCACCCAAGGCTGCCTTTCCCAAGATGGGCCCTTCTGGATAAGCCTCCCGTGTTCCCTTCAGCAAACCTCTTTAAACGTCTCTTCTGTGCCAGGCACTCTGCCAAGCCCCGAGGATGCCACCAGAGGCAAGAGGCCTTCCCTGCCCTGCTTAGCCGACAGTCTAGTGGGGGAGGCGGGCGGCTCAGCTGCCCAGGCCTGGGGTTTGGGTCTAGCCCTGGAGGGATGCTAACGGCCGTCTGGTCCATTTTCTACTTATGGGGAAGCCGTCACCCTTGAGCTTTGTGTTTTTTTACTCTGCTTTTACGAGGCTTTTCCTCTGAGGCTAGACTTAGGAGGGGGGCAGAGGGAGGCCGAGGCTTAGCACCCTTTTCCTGCGCCCCGGGGTCGGGTTACCTCTTGGATCATCCCCTCCCATTCGAGCGGGCCTCCTCGAGATCGGAGCCGGCTTTGCTTTTCTGTCTGCACACCCAGGACTCAGCACAGTGCTTGGCACCCGGTAAGCCTGTCCTAAAGACCCCTTCCCGCCTCGGCTCCTGCCTTCCTTCCTTGCTCAGGTCTGACGCTCTCCACAGCGCCGCCCCCCCACATCTGGCCCCCCGGGCTGGCTCTCTCCTCCGTTGATTCCTGGGCTGGTTAAGGCCGTCCTTCCCTCGCTGTCCCTCCCTTAACCTTGGCCTCCTCTTCTGCCTGCTCTGATTCCAGAACATTCGGGTCTTCCATTCGGGCCTCCCCCAAGGAGGTTTTAAGTGTTTTCACTCCTTTCCTGCCAGGTGGGTCTTACGAGGCTAAATCAGCGATCGTGGCAGGCCGATCCCCCCAAAAACCATCCATGGGGAATGCCCCCGCTTCCCTCTCCCCCTCCTCAGTTAATTTACGTGCTCTTTGGGACGGATGGAGGCGGGGGGGTGTCATTCTAGCTTGGGAGGGGAGCTATTTCATAGCTGGAGATCCCGTCTCCAAGCAGCCCCTGCCTCTCTCCCCCCACCCACCTTTGGGGGCTGCCCCCCAGGACGGAGGCTTTGGTTGAGTACTCGTGCCTGGCTTGGGTTTCCTCCAGAATTTCACCCCATCTCACAAAAGTACTTCTGGTCCTGCTCATTGACTTTTATTTCCTCTTTGGGGGGGAATTTCCTCATTTCACTTAATGGAAGAGTTCCCCAGAATGCTTCTCGGGCACCCTTCTGAGTCCCCCCTCCCACCCCCACAGTCTCTGCCTGGGACTCGTTAGGATCACGCAGCTGCCTCATTCCTCTCGGATGGCCCCGTGTGGCTGGGGTCCTCCTCTCAGTGCCCCTTCCTCAAATGCTCCAGCCTTCACTTGGCTTTCACTCGGGCTGCCTGGGACGTTTCCACGAGTCCCCGAGGAGACCTTCTTGGTTGATCGTAAAGAGGGGGCTTTGGAAAGGCTGTGATGGGGTCCTACCTCGGGATGTCGGGGGAGAGAGAGGAAGGAACCATCTTCCTCTTCATCATCCCTCTAAGAGCCACCAAGGCTCTGGCTCACTTGAAACTCTTTAATTTGAGGAATAAGAAACGTGACTTGTTTTTTTTTGTTTTTTTTGTGGGCACGTTGATGAGCAGATAAAAAGCTTTCCACGTGCTCTTCTCTCTCTAAGAAAAATTCAGCAAAGCATTCCTGTGAGAGAGAGAGAGAGAGAGAGAGAGAGAGAGAGAGAGAGAGAGAGAGAGAGAGACAGAGAGAGACAGAGAGAGAGAGAGAGAGAGAGAGACAGAGACAGAGACAGAGAGAGAGACAGAGACAGAGACACACACAAAAAGAGAACAATCTGGGGCCATTGGGTCTGCTTAGGTTCAAATCCTCATTATTTGTTCTTTCCTTTGTTCATTCTTTTCTGCCCAGTGCTAAGATAACATTCCTAGCTTCAGTTAGCTCTATCCAGGAGGTTGGCTTCTAAGGTCCCTTTTAGCTCCTCTAAACATATGTTAAACTTATAATTTCTCTAGTCTTTCCTTCCTCAAAAATATTGGGAGCTTCTCCAAAATTCTTTGTTGATATAACTACAGTTATCTCTACTATTATTGAAAATATTTGAAATTTTTTGAATTTGAAAATATGGAAAATTATTGAAAAAATTATTGAAATCTCAATTATTATTGAAAAAATCTTTGCTTTGTTCTCAATGCTTTTGTCTCCTTTTCCTCATACATCCAGTTAGTGGTCATTCACAGCAGCTCTGCATCTTATCCCCACCCAGAGTTTAATTTGGGAATCTCTGGATAAAGCCCATGTCTAGGTGGTCACAGATGTGGGTGCCAGGTGCCCAGCTCCTATAAATTTCTCAGAGTAACAAGTATATATCAGATATAGATCATATTCTATTTTACGCCCCCCCCAACATGGCAAAAAGCACAAAAAATTCACAGGAACTTATAAATCAATGCCGTAAAAAAATAAATAAAGCCATCACAGTGGCATGCAATTAACCCACTTCTCTTTCCCACCTTGAGGGTCTCACTTTTCTGTCAACATCCCTTCCAGCTCAACCCTCCGTGGTCTGGACTCTTCTCAGATGGGAACTGAACTTGGGGTGACTCAGGGGTGATACTCTTAACATAGGATGGATCTCTTGGCCGTGGCTTTCCCTAGGGCGCCATGAACGACTTTTGAACCATTAATAGCTATACTCTGGAGAATAAAAGATGCCAGGGAAAAGGTAGGAAGAAGCTCCCCCTCCAAAAAAGACTAAATAGCTGTTGGCTTAACTTCTATCATTTAGGAAAATTGGGGGAAGGCCTCCCAAGTGTCTGAGCTAACTAAAGCAGAACGGGGGCGCTCTCGGTCTCTGAAACATTTTCCCATAAGACTTCTCACTCGGGGACAATTCCAAAGCAGCCAGATTATCTTGGGACATCTCTAGTCACCACGGATCATCTTTTGCCCTCTCAACAAGGCGCCAGTAAATAGAACCCATATTCAGTAGGGAGAGAGATGGAATGATCAGTCTCCAAACAGATTCTCTACTCCCTGCAAGTTCTTCTAAACTGATTGGTGAGCCCTCCCTGCTCAACCCCCTTTACAAGCCTTTGCCAAGTTGGAGCAAATTGAAGTTGGCCGGTAGGAATGGAAGGCGAGTCTGTTGCACACCCAAGAGGCAATTGGGCTAGAAAAATAAAACCCAGGACTGTCCTGGAAATCCCTAGCACTTCAAAGAGTCCACTGGCAAATGTCAGGAGGAGCGCACTTCGGGATAATTCCTCCTGGCAAATTTCCATTTGCGGAGGAAGGAGGGACCAAGGGAACAGCGGGATGGATGAGTTTATAAAAGAATCATGCACCTGAAACTGGGTTTCTCCAGACATTTCATTACCTCTCATGCTTGGGAGACATGAAAGTCCTTCAGTATTTCCTTTTCCTTCCTGAAAAATTTATTTTTGTCTCTGGCTTCCATCCTCCCTCTCCTCCCTTGTGAGGAGTCAGGCAGAGAATCCGTTTGAGTGTGCGACGCTAGATTTATTTCTTCTCTTGTCTGTCTCTCATCGCTCCCCATTACTCTCATTTCTCTTTGGGGGCTGCCTTCCTTTCCCAGCGTGCCGGTGTTTATAATGTTGGGTGGACGGTTGTTCCCCGAGCAGTCTTCACTGGCCTCATTTTTATAAGGATGTCGCTGCCAGCCTTTTCACTGTTGCTGAGAGATGATTACTTTTACCCTTTCTTTGGGATGCCTTTAAAAAAAAATTACTCTTGACTGTGTTTATCCAGGTGGTCTCTTAAGGTAACAAAAACTCTTGTTAGGGCTTAGCCTGATTTTAAAAAAATATTCCCAGTTGTAGTGGACCTTAGAGGCTTCAAACCCAGCCCCTTCGTTTTGTAGATGAGGAAATTGAGATGTCTAGGGTCACTCAGCAAGAAAATATCTGAGGTGGGATTTGAACTCAGGACCTTCTGACTCTAAGCCCAGTGTTTTATCTGTTATATCCTGACGCCTCTGTTAACTGTAAAATAACACTGATGGCTGCTGTGTGGCCAAAGAAAGCACCAATAATTTAAAAAACAACAACTTTAAAGGTCATTTTCTAAGGCACACCTTGATAGTTTGATTATAGAACTTGAAACATTTGAGGGGATTCCTTTAAGTTCCTTTGCTGCTACTGCTGGAAACCTGGCAATCCAGGCTGACCCAAGCCAGTCCTGAGAGCATTCTTTAAAACACCTACTGCGTGCAGCCTCTGTGATGGGCACTGGAGACACACAAAGGAAAATTACAGGAGCTGCCTTTGGGGAGCTTACGTTCTAGGGAGGGCTCTAGATCGCAGATCCAGCAAGCATTTCTTAGATCAGCTGAGACTGGCCACGGGAGTCGCCATTTCTGGTCCTGGATGGCTCCATTTAGCACACACCTCGAAGCTCATTTCCAGATGCCAGAGTGGGTGCCTGGAGGCTCCACGGCTCCTGTTGCTCCTCTCAGCTACGACTTTGGACTTTTTTTTTCCCCTTTTAAGTTTATTTGAAAAGTAGGGTGGGGATTTTCTTCTTACTCCACCAGATATTTTTGGAATCCAAAGTGCATTCCAGACTTGCTTGTACAATGAAGGCTTCTAGGACTGGGTTCATTTCCAGTGTTTGGCTCAATAAACATCATAAAAATAGACCCCAAGACTTTGATTCTAATTCCAGGTATTCTGCATGAGAGACTCTTATTGCTAACCCGTGTCCTGTAACACGTATTTCAGAGAGAGAATGCTTTCTGGTGGTTATGATCATTGGTTCTTGTGAGGGCAAAAAAGCAACAACAGAGTGATAATTAAATTATAATTAAAACCTCTAAGCTTTAGTCTCCCTCCCTCTTCTTGATGATTTAGCCTACCCTTCGAATCCAGCACATTAATTTACAGGAGCCTATTTATTTTTACTTATTGATGATGTGTTATTGGTGATGGTCGGGCCCCAGGAAACACCACTGCAGTTTATAAACACAAAGTTCAGCAATGTTGAGACTTCTGGGAATTGGAATAGTAGTTTCCCCCTGCTATATGGCTCAGAACTTTCTTTTTCTTTCCTTCCTTCCTTCCTTCCTTCCTTCCTTCCTTCCTTC